>NW_027250987.1:21356-77320 GCF_044704955.1 Pristiophorus japonicus
CCCCATATCCCCCCCTCCCCCTCCCCATACCTCGGAGCATATTTCGGAAGCTCTGACTGGTGTTATTTGCTGCCATGGGGATTGTCAGTGATCAGAGGCAACTTACTGATGTGGAGGGTAGCGGGTGTACCCGGCAGTTCCAGGCAGTGCTTCCCTCCGTTCCGCGGGCCGTTACATACCCGCTGACGTATCACCAGACCCTCACAGTCTCGAGTGCAGTTTGACCACGAAGCCCACTCTGTCCACACACCGTCCACTGCAGACAGACCAAGGGTGAGACAGGGAGAGGAACAAACACATTGTACACTTGGGACACACCCCGAGGGAGCTGGACACTGAGCCGACAAAACCTGGGGCTGTGTGCACACAAATCTGTCAGGGTGTCAGGACAGCTTGAGGAGGCTGTTACACAGGCCCATGGATCCTGCGCTTTATAAATAGAGGCATGGACTACAAAACAAGGAAGTTACGGCACATTTTTATAAAACACTAGAGTATTGTGTCCGCACTGTAGGAAGGATGTTCCGGCCGGAGAGAGGGAGCGGGGGGGATTTCCGAGAATGGTTCCCGGGATGAGGGACTTCAGTGACGGGGAGAGACTGGAGAAGCTGGGGTTGTTCTCCTTGGAGCAGAGAAGGTTGAGAGGAGATTTGATCGAGGTGTTCACAATCATCAATGAGTAAATAAGGAGAAACGGTTTCCAGTGGTATAAGAACATAATAGGAGCAGGAGTCGGCCATTCGGCCCCTCGAGCCTGCTCCACCATTTAATCTGATCATGGACTCAGCTCCACTTCCCCACCCGCTCCCCATAACCCCTTACTCCCTTATCGCTCAAAAATCTGTCTCCGCCTTAAATATATTCAATGTCCCAGCCTCCACAGCTCTCTGGGGCAGAGAATTCCACACATTTATAACCCTCAGAGAAGAAATTCCTCCTCATCTTAGTTTTACATTTCCCTCCCTCCCTATAGCCCCTTGATTATCCATTATTGGGATGTTTTTAGTGTCTTCTACCGTGAAGATACAAAATATTTGTTCAACGTCTCTGCCATTTCCCTGTTCCCCGTTATTCCCCAGTCTCATCCTCCAGGGGACCAACATTTACTGTAGCCTCTCTCTTCCTTGTTATGTAGAAACTCTTACTATCTGTTTTTATATTTCATGTGAGTTTACCTTCATAATCTATCTTCCCTCTCTATCACTATTTTTATTCATTCTTTGCTGGCTTTTAAAAGTTTCCCAATCCTCTGGCCTCCCATTGGTCTTGGCCACATTGTATGCCCTTTGTTTTCAATTTAATACCCTCCCTTATTTCCTGAGTTCGCCACGGATGGTTGTCCCTTCTCTTAGTCTTTCCTTCTCATTGGGATATATTTTGTTGCGAGTTATGAAATATCTCCTTAAATGTCTGCCACTGTTCATCGACTGTCCCACACTTTAATCTATTTCCCAGTCCGCTTTAGCCAGATCTGCCCCCATACCTTTGTAGTCTCCTTTATTTAAGCTTAGGATATTGGTTTGAGAACCAACTTTGTCACCCTCCAACTGAATTTGAAATTGCACCGTGTTATGGTCACTCATTCCTAGAGGATCCTTTACTGGGAGATACACAGCACCAGATCTAAGATAGGCGGCCCACTGGTTGGTCCCACAACGTACTGTTCAAGGAAACTATCCCGGATACACTCTGTGAACACCTCCTCAAGGCTACACTGGCCAATGTGCCTTGTCCGATCAGTGTGCTGGCAGGAGGGTCAGTCACCAGGGCACAGAGTTACGGTGATTGGCAAACGAGCCAGAGGTGACATGAGGAGACAGATTTCAAGCAGCGACTTGTGATCGGGAGCGCGCTGCCGGAAAGACCATTGGAGGCAGATTCCATCGGGACTTTCAAACTGGAGTTCAAATAAATACCTGTAAACATTCACAGGGCTGTGGGGAAAGGGCGGGGAGGGGGGGGAGGTTACAGGGGGGGGGGAGGTTACAGGGGGGGGGGAGGTTACAGGGGGGGGGGAGGTTACAGGGAGGGGGGGGGAGGTTACAGGGGGGGGGAGGTTACAGGGGGGGGGGAGAGGGGGGGGGAGGTTACAGGGGGGGGGGAGAGGGGGGGGGAGGTTACAGGGAGGGAGGGGGGGGAGAGGGGGGGGGGAGGTTACAGGGGGGGGGGGGAGGTTACAGGGGGGGGGGGGAGAGGGGGGGGGAGGTTACAGGGGGGGGGAGGTTACAGGGGGGGGGGAGGTTACGGGGGGGGGAGAGGGGGGGAGGTTACAGGGGGGGGGGAGGTTACAGGGGGGGGGAGGTTACGGGGGGGGGAGGTTACAGGGGGGGGGAGGTTACAGGGGGGGGGGGGAGGTTACAGGGGGGGGGGAGGTTACAGGGGGGGGAGGGGGACTGGCTGAGGTTACAGGGGGGGGGGAGAGGGGGGGAGGTTACAGAGGTTACAGGGGGGGAGGTTACAGAGGGGGGGGACTGGCTGAGGTTACAGGGGGGGGGGGACTGGCTGAGGTTACGGGGGGGGGGACTGGCTGAGGTTACGGGGGGGGGGGGACTGGGTGAGGTTACGGGGGGGAGGGGGACTGGGTGAGGTTACGGGGGGGGGGGGGGACTGGCTGAGGTTACGGGGGGGGGGACTGGGTGAGGTTACGGGGGGGGGGGACTGGCTGAGGTTACGGGGGGGGGGGGACTGGCTGAGGTTACGGGGGGGGGGGACTGGCTGAGGTTACGGGGGGGGGGGACTGGGTGAGGTTACGGGGGGGAGGGGGACTGGGTGAGGTTACGGGGGGGGGGGGGGGACTGGCTGAGGTTACGGGGGGGGGGGACTGGCTGAGGTTACGGGGGGGGGGGGACTGGGTGAGGTTACGGGGGGGGGGGGACTGGGTGAGGTTACGGGGGGGGGGGACTGGCTGAGGTTACGGGGGGGGGGACTGGGTGAGGTTACGGGGGGGGGGACTGGGTGAGGTTACGGGGGGGGGGGACTGGGTGAGGTTACGGGGGGGGGGACTGGCTGAGGTTACGGGGGGGGGGGACTGGCTGAGGTTACGGGGGGGGGGGGACTGGGTGAGGTTACGGGGGGGGGGACTGGCTGAGGTTACGGGGGGGGGGACTGGGTGAGGTTACGGGGGGGGGGGACTGGCTGAGGTTACGGGGGGAGGGGACTGGCTGAGGTTACGGGGGGGGGGGGGGACTGGCTGAGGTTACGGGGGGGGGGACTGGCTGAGGTTACGGGGGGGGGGGGACTGGGTGAGGTTACGGGGGGAGGGACTGGTGAGGTTACGGGGGGAGGGACTGGGTGAGGTTACGGGGTGGGGGACTGGGTGAGGTTACGGGTGGGGGGACTGGCTGAGGTTACGGGGGGAGGGGGGACTGGGTGAGGTTACCGGGGGGGGGAATGGCTGAGGTTACGGGGGGGGGGGGACTGGGTGAGGTTACCGGGGGAGGGACTGGCTGAGGTTACGGGGGGAGGGGGGACTGGGTGAGGTTACCGGGGGGGGGACTGGCTGAGGTTACGGGGGGGGGGGGACTGGGTGAGGTTACGGGGGGGGGGGACTGGGTGAGGTTACGGGGGGGGGGGACTGGGTGAGGTTACGGGGGGGGGGGGACTGGCTGAGGTTACGGGGGGGGGGGACTGGGTGAGGTTACGGGGGGGGGGGGACTGGCTGAGGTTACGGGGGGGGGGACTGGCTGAGGTTACGGGGGGGGGGACTGGCTGAGGTTACGGGGGGGGGGGACTGGGTGAGGTTACGGGGGGGGGGGACTGGCTGAGGTTACCGGGGGGGGGGGGACTGGCTGAGGTTACGGGGGGGGGGGACTGGCTGAGGTTACGGGGGGGGGGGGACTGGCTGAGGTTACGGGGGGAGGGGACTGGCTGAGGTTACGGGGGGGGGGACTGGGTGAGGTTACGGGGGGGGGGGGACTGGCTGAGGTTACGGGGGGAGGGGACTGGCTGAGGTTACGGGGGGGGGGACTGGGTGAGGTTACCGGGGGGGTGGGGACTGGCTGAGGTTACGGGGGGGGGGACTGGCTGAGGTTACGGGGGGAGGGGACTGGCTGAGGTTACGGGGGGGGGGGACTGGGTGAGGTTACCGGGGGGGGGAAGACTGGCTGAGGTTACGGGGGGGGGGACTGGCTGAGAGCCGGCACGGGCTCGACGGGCCGAATGGCCTCCTTCCGTGCGATGATTCTACCTTCCCATTGGGGGATTGTGGAGGCGGGGGGGCTGGGCAGTGTGTGTCCGTGCCGGACCAGGACGGAGCAGGTGTGGAATGGTCGGGAATGGGGGCTGTGGGGGTCTCCGGCCCGACATTGCCCCGAGGATGTGGAAGGTGCATTTCGAATCTCAGCCCCGTGCTGCGAGTCCGTGAATCTGGTCAGGGGCAAGGTGGGCGATCGGGGGTCTCACTGCAGCTCGGCCCCTGCCCCTCCCCCCCTCTCCCTCCCCCTCCCCCGCCAGGAGCCCATCCCCCCTCCCCCTCCTCTGGGAGGAGCCCCTTCTCCCTCCCCCGCCGCTGGGAGGCGCCCAACCCCCCCCCCCCCTCTCCCCTCTCCCTCCTCCACCCCTGGGAGGCGCCCAACCCCCCCCCCTCTCCCCTCTCCCTCCTCCACCCCTGGGAGGCGCCCAACCCCCCCCTCCCCCTCCCCCGGGAGGCGCCCATCCCCCCTCCTCCGCCCCTGGGAGGCGCCCAACCGCCCCCCCCTCCCCGAGCCCAACCCCCTCCCCCTCCCCCTCGAGGAGCCCCTCCCCCCTCCCCCTCCCCAGGAAAAGACCCTCCCCCCCCGGGGAGGAGCCCATCGCCCTCTCCCCCCCTCCCCCGCCCCTGGGAGGAGCTGCAGGTTTCCTGGGAATCTCCTCCTCACCCCAAGGAGGGACTCGGGAATTGGGACCACTGCCCGTGGGGAGCAGAAACCCCCGACCCACTGAGGATCGAGTGAGGGGCCTCGTACAGACCCCAGTGCAGGCGCAGACAGGCACCAGACGCAGACCGGACACCAGACACAGACAGGCACCAGACGCAGACAGGCACCAGACGCAGACACCAGACACAGACAGACACCAGACACAGACAGGCACCAGACACAGACAGGCACCAGACACAGACACCAGACACAGACACAGACAGACACCAGACACAGACAGACACCAGACACAGACACAGACAGACACAGACACCTGACACCAGACACAGACAGACACAGACAGACACCAGACACAGACAGACACAGACACAGACAGACACCAGACACAGACAGACACAGACAGACACCAGACACAGACAGACACCAGACACAGACAGACACAAGACAGACACCAGACACAGACACCAGACACAGACACAGACACCAGACACAGACACCAGACACAGACAGACACAGACAGACACCAGACACAGACAGACACAGACACCAGACACAGACAGACACAGACACAGACAGACACCAGACACCAGACACAGACACAGACACCAGACACAGACAGACACCAGACACAGACAGACACAGACAGACACCAGACACCAGACACAGAGACAGACAGACACCAGGCACAGACAGACACCAGACACAGACAGACACCAGACACAGACAGACACAGACACCAGACACAGACAGACACAGACAGACACTAGACACAGACAGACACAGACAGACACCAGACACAGACACAGACAGACACCAGACACAGACAGACAGACACAGACACCAGACACAGACAGACACAGACACAGACACAGACAGACACCAGACACAGACAGACACCAGACACAGACAGACACCAGACACAGAGACAGGCAGACACAGACACCAGACACAGACACCAGACACAGACAGACACCAGACACAGACACCAGACACAGACAGACACCAGACACAGACACCAGACAGACACAGACACCAGACACAGACAGACACAGACACAGACACAGACACCAGACACAGACAGACACCAGACACAGACAGACACAGACAGACACAGACAGACACAGACAGACAGACAGACACAGACACAGACAGACACAGACACCAGACACAGACAGACACCAGACACAGACACAGACACCAGACACAGACAGACACCAGACACAGACACCAGACACAGACAGACACAGACAGACACCAGACACAGACAGACACCAGACACCAGACACAGACAGACAGTCACCAGACACCAGACACAGACAGACACCAGACACAGACAGACACCAGACACAGACAGACACAGACAGTGACCAGACACAGACAGACATAAGACAGACACCAGACACAGACACCAGACACAGACACAGACAGACACCAGACACAGACAGACACAGACAGACACCAGACACAGACAGACACAGACAGACACCAGACACAGACACAGACAGACACCAGACACAGACAGACACCAGACACAGACAGACACCAGACACCAGACACAGAGACAGACAGATACCAGACACAGACAGACACCAGACACCAGACACAGACAGACACTAGACACAGACAGACACCAGACACAGACACATAGAAACATAGAAACATAGAAAATAGGTGCATGAGTAGGCCATTCGGCCCTTCTAGCCTGCACCGCCATTCAATGAGTTCATGGCTGAACATTCAACTTCAGTACCCCATTCCTGCTTTCTCGCCATACCCCTTGATCCCCCTAGCAGTAAGGACCTCATCTAACTCCTTTTTGAATATATTTAGTGAATTGGCCTCAACAACTTTCTGTGGTAGAGAATTCCACAGGTTCACCACTCTCTGGGTGAAGAAGTTCCTCCGCATCTCGGTCCTAAATGGCTTACCCCTTATCCTTAGACTGTGACCCCTGGTTCTGGACTTCCCCAACATTGGGAACATTCTTCCTGCATCTAACCTGTCTAACCCCGTCAGAATTTTATATGTTTCTATGAGGTCCCCTCTCATTCTTCTGAACTCCAGTGAATACAAGCCCAGTTGATCCAGTCTTTCTTGATAGGTCAGTCCCTCCATCCCGGGAATCAGTCTGGTGAACCTTCGCTGCACTCCCTCAATAGCAAGAATGTCCTTCCTCAGGTTAGGAGACCAAAACTGTACACAATACTCCAGGTGTGGCCTCACCAATGCCCTGTACAACTGTAGCAACACCTCCCTGCCCCTGTACTCAAATCCCCTTGCTATGAAGGCCAACATGCCATTTGCTTTCTTAACCGCCTGCTGCACCTGCATGCCAACCTTCAATGACTGATGTACCATGACACCCAGGTCTCTTTGCACCTCCCCTTTTCCTAATCTGTCACCATTCAGATAATAGTCTGTCTCTCTGTTTTTACCACCAAAGTGGATAACCTCACATTTATCCACATTATACTTCATCTGCCATGCATTTGCCCACTCACCTAACCTATCCAAGTCGCTCTGCAGCCTCACAGCATCCTCCTCGCAGCTCACACTGCCACCCAACTTAGTGTCATCCGCAAATTTGGAGATACTACATTTAATCCCCTCATCTAAATCATTAATGTACAGTGTAAACAGCTGGGGCCCCAGCACAGAACCTTGCGGTACCCCACTAGTCACTGCCTGCCATTCTGAAAAGTACCCATTTACTCCTACTCTTTGCTTCCTGTCTGACAACCAGTTCTCAATCCATGTCAGTACACTACCCCCAATCCCATGTGCTCTAACTTTGCACATCAATCTCTTGTGTGGGACCTTGTCGAACGCCTTCTGAAAGTCCAAATATACCACATCAACTGGTTCTCCCTTATCCACTCTACTGGAAACATCCTCAAAAAATTCCAGAAGATTTGTCAAGCATGATTTCCCTTTCACAAATCCATGCTGACTTGGACCTATCATGTCACCTCTTTCCAAATGCACTGCGATGACATCCTTAATAATTGATTCCATCATTTTACCCACTACCGATGTCAGGCTGACCGGTCTATAATTCCCTGTTTTCTCTCTCCCTCCTTTTTTAAAAAGTGGGGTTACATTGGCTACCCTCCACTCCATAGGAACTGATCCAGAGTCAATGGAATGTTGGAAAATGACTGTCAACGCATCCACTATTCCCAAGGCCACCTCCTTAAGTACTCTGGGATGCAGTCCATCAGGCCCTGGGGATTTATCGGCCTTCAATCCCATCAATTTCCCCAACACAATTTCCCGGCTAATAAGGATTTCCCTCAGTTCCTCCTCCTTACTAGACCCCCCGACCCCTTTTATAACCGGAAGGTTGTTCGTGTCCTCCTTCGTGAATACCGAACCAAAGTACTTGTTCAATTGGTCCGCCATTTCTTTGTTCCCCGTTATGACTTCCCCTGATTCTGACTGCAGGGGACCTACATTTGTCTTTACTAACCTTTTTCTCTTTACATATCTATAGAAACTTTTGCAATCCGTCTTAATGTTCCCTGCAAGCTTCTTCTCATACTCCATTTTCCCTGCCCTAATCAAACCCTTTGTCCTCCTCTGCTGAGTTCTAAATTTCTCCCAGTCCCCAGGTTCGCTGCTATTTCTGGCCAATTTGTATGCCACTTCCTTGGCTTTAATACTATCCCTGATTTCCCTTGATAGCCACGGTTGAGCCACCTTCCCTTTTTTATTTCTATGCCAGACAGGAATGTACAATTGTTGTAGTTCATCCATGCGGTCTCTAAATGTCTGCCATTGCCCATCCACAGTCAACCCCTTAAGTATCATTCGCCAATCCATCTCAGCCAATTCACGCCTCATACCTTCAAAGTTAGCCTTCTTTAAGTTCTGGACCATGGTCTCTGAATTAACTGTTTCATTCTCCATCCTAATGCAGAATTCCACCATATTATGGTCACTCTTCCCCAAGGGGCCTCGCACAACGAGATTGCTAATTAATCCTTTCTCATTACATAACACCCAGTCTAAGATGGCCTCCCCCCTAGTTGGTTCCTCGACATATTGGTCTAAAAAACCATCCCTTATGCACTCCAGAGAATCCTCCTCCACCGTATTGCTTCCAGTTTGGTTAGCCCAATCTATGTGCATATTAAAGTCACCCATTATAACTGCTGCACCTTTATTGCACGCACCCCTAATTTCCTGTTTGATGCCCTCCCCAACATCACTACTACTGTTTGGAGGTCTGTACACAACTCCCACTAACGTTTTTTGCCCTTTCGTGTTCTGCAGCTCTACCCATATAGATTCCACATCATCCAAGCTAATGTCCTTCCTAACTATTGCCTTAATCTCCTCCTTAACCAGCAATGCTACCCCACCTCCTTTTCCTTTTATTCTATCCTTCCTGAATGTTGAATACCCCTGGATGTTGAGTTCCCAGCCCTGCTCATCCTGGAGCCACGTCTCCGTAATCCCAATCACATCATATTTGTTAACATCTATTTGCACAGTTAATTCATCCACCTTATTGCGGATACTCCTTGCATTAAGACACAAAGCCTTTAGGCTTGTTTTTTTAACACCCTCTGTCCTTTTAGAATTTTGCTGTACAATGGCCCTTTTTGTTCAGACACCAGACACAGACAGACACAGACACCAGACACAGACAGACACAGACAGACACAGACACCAGACACAGACAGACACCAGACACAGACAGACACCAGACACAGACACAGACAGACACAGACACCAGACACAGACACCAGACACAGACAGACACCAGACACAGACAGACACCAGACACAGACAGACACCAGACACAGACAGACACAGACACCAGACACAGACAGACACCAGACACAGACACAGACAGACACCAGACACAGACAGACACCAGACACAGACAGACACCAGACACAGACAGACACAGACACAGACAGACAGACACAGACACAGACACAGATACAGATAGACACAGACACCAGACACAGACAGACACCAGACACAGACAGACACCAGACACAGACAGACACAGACAGACACAGACAGACAGACACAGACACAGACACAGATACAGATAGACACAGACACCAGACACAGACAGACACCAGACACAGACAGACACCAGACACAGACAGACACCAGACACAGACAGACACAGACACAGACAGACACAGACACAGACACAGACACCAGACACAGATAGACACCAGGCACAGACAGACACAGACAGACACCAGACACAGACAGACACCAGACACCAGACACAGACAGACACAGACAGACACCAGACACAGACAGACACCAGACACAGACAGATACCAGACACAGACAGACACAGACAGACACCAGACACAGACAGACACCAGACACAGACAGACACAAGACAGACACCAGACACAGACACAGACAGACACCAGACACAGACAGACACAGACAGACACCAGACACAGACAGACACAGACACCAGACACAGACACAGACAGACACCAGACACAGACAGACACAGACAGACATCAGACACCAGACACAGAGACAGACAGACACCAGACACAGACAGACACCAGACACAGACAGACACAGACAGACACTAGACACAGACAGACACAGACACCAGACACAGACACAGACACAGACAGACACCAGACACAGACAGACACAGACAGACACCAGACACAGACAGACACAGACACAGACACAGACAGACACAGACACAGACACCAGACACAGACAGACACCAGGCACAGACAGACACAGACAGACACCAGACACAGACAGACACCAGACACCAGACACAGACAGACACAGACAGACACCAGACACAGACAGACACCAGACACAGACAGACACCAGACACAGACAGACACAGACAGACACCAGACACAGACAGACACCAGACACAGACAGACACAAGACAGACACCAGACACAGACACAGACAGACACCAGACACAGACAGACACAGACAGACACAGACACAGACAGACACCAGACACAGACAGACACCAGACACAGACAGACATCAGACACCAGACACAGAGACAGACAGACACCAGACACAGACAGACACCAGACACAGACAGACACAGACAGACACTAGACACAGACAGACACAGACACCAGACACAGACAGACACCAGACACAGACAGACACCAGACACAGACAGACACAGACAGACACCAGACACAGACAGACAGACACAGACAGACACAGACAGACACAGACACCAGACACAGACAGACACCAGACACAGACAGACACCAGACACAGACAGACACCAGACACAGACACAGACAGACAGACACCAGACACAGACACCAGACACAGACAGACACCAGACACAGACAGACACCAGACACAGACACCAGACACAGACAGACACAGACACCAGACACAGACAGACACCAGACACAGACACAGACAGACACCAGACACAGACAGACACAGACACAGACAGACAGACACAGACACAGACAGACACAGACAGACACCAGTCACAGACAGACACCAGACACAGACACAGACACAGACACCAGACACAGACAGACACCAGACACAGACAGACACAGACAGACACCAGACACAGACAGACACCAGACACCAGACACAGACAGACACCAGACACCAGACACAGACAGACACCAGACACAGACAGACACCAGACACAGACAGACACCAGACACAGACAGACACAGATAGACACCAGACACAGACAGACACCAGACACAGACAGACACAAGACAGACACCAGACACAGACACCAGACACAGACACAGACAGACACCAGACACAGACAGACACAGACAGACACCAGACACAGACAGACAGACACCAGACACAGACAGACACCAGACACAGACAGACACCAGACACAGACAGACACAGACAGACATCAGACACCAGACACAGAGACAGACAGACACCAGACACAGACAGACACCAGACACCAGACACAGACAGACACTAGACACAGACAGACACAGACACCAGGCACAGACACAGACACAGACACCAGACACAGACAGACACCAGACACAGACAGACAGACACAGACACCAGACACAGACAGACACAGACAGACACCAGACACAGACAGACACCAGACACAGACACCAGACACAGACACCAGACACAGACAGACACCAGGCACAGACAGACACCAGACACAGACACCAGACACAGACAGACACAGACACCAGACACAGACAGACACCAGACACAGACACAGACAGACACCAGACACAGACAGACACCAGACACAGACAGACACAGACACAGACAGACACAGACACAGACACAGACAGACACAGACACAGACACAGACAGACACAGACAGACACAGACAGACACCAGACACAGACAGACACAGACACAGACAGACACAGACACCAGACACCAGACACAGACAGACACCAGACACAGACAGACACAGACAGACGCAGACAGACACCAGACACAGACAGACACCAGACACAGACAGACACAGACGGAGGGCGGGTTACCTGGACAGGTCAGACTGAAGCACTGTTGTGTTTGCCTCTCGTGTCCCCAGCACTGCCGGAGGAGGTCCTGTGACGTGTTGACACACACTCGCTGGCGAGACTGTTTCCCCGCGGAACACGTCCGACTACACTCGGACCACAATCCCCACGGCGACCACATCCCACAATCCATCTCATCAGAAGGAAGTTTGCTCCAGTCTCCAGATCCGTCTTTGCAATCGTCGGCCCCATTGCACACCTGCACCAGCAACAGAAGAGGCACAAATACACATCGCACACTGACTGATGGGACCGAGGCCGATAAATCCCCAGGGCCCGATCATCTGCATCCCAGAGAACTAAGAGAGGTAGCCATGGAAATAGAGAATGCATTAGAAAAACAGAAACATAGAAAATAGATGCAGGAGTGGTCCATTCGGCCCTTCGAGCCTGCACCACCATTCAATGAGATCATGGCTGATCATTCCCTCAGTACCCCTTTCCTGCTTTCTCTCCATACCCCTTGATCCCTTTAGCCGTAAGGACCATATCTAACTCCCTCTCGAATATATCCAATGAACTGGCATCAACAACTCTCTGCGGTAGAGAATTCCACAGGTTAACAACTCTCTGAGTGAAGAAGTTTCTCCTCATCTCGGTCCTAAATAGCCTACCCCTTATCCTTAGACTGTGACCCCTGGTTCTGGACTTCCCCAACATCGGGAACATTCTTCCTGCATCTAACCTGTCCAGTCCCGTCAGAATTTTATATGTTTCTATGAGATCCCCTCTCATCCTTCTAAACCCAGTGTACAAAGGCCCAGTTGATCCAGTATCTCCTCATATGTCAGTCCCGCCATCCCGGGAATCAGTCTGGTGAACCTTCGCTGCACTCCCTCAATAGCAAGAATGTCCTTCCTCAGATTAAGAGACCAAAAGTGAACACAATATTCCAGGTGAGGCCTCACCAAGGCCCTGTACAACTGAAGTAAGACCTCCCTGCTCCTATACTCAAATTCTCTCGCTATGAAGACCAACATACCATTTGCCTTCTTCACCGCCTGCTGAACCTGCATGCTAACCTTCAATGACTGATGTACCATGACACCCAGGTCTCGTTGCACCTCGCCTTTTCCTAATCTGTCACCATTCAGATAATATTCTGCCTTTGTGTTTTTGCCCCCAAAGTGGATAACCTCACATTTATCCACATTATACTGCATCTGCCATGCATTTGCCCACTCACCTAACCTGTCCAAGTCACCCTGCAGCCTCTTAGCATCCCCCTCACAGCTCACACCGCCACCCAGTTTAGTGTCATCTGCAAACTTGGAGATATTACACTCAATTCCATCATCTAAATCATTGATGTATATTGTAAATAGCTGGGGTCCCAGCACTGAGCCCTGCGGTACTCCACTAGTCACTGCCTGCCGTTCTGAAAAGGACCCGTTTATCCCGACTCTCTGCTTCCTGTCTGCCAACCAGTTCTCTATCCACGTCTGTACATCTCCCCCAATACCATGTGCTTTAATTTTGCACACCAATCTCTTGTGTGGGACCTTGTCAAAAGTCTTTTGAAAGCCCAAATACACCACATCCACTGGTTCTCCCTTGTCCACTCTACTGGTTACATCCTCAAAAAATTCCAGAAGATTCATCAAGCATGATTGGTTGTCACCTTCCAAAATTCTATCGATTACAGAACAGTTCCTGCAGATTGGAGGGGGGCAAATGTAACCCCACTATTTAAAAAAGGAGGGAGAGAGAAAACGGGGAACTACCGACCGGTTAGCCTGACATCAGTAGTGGGGAAAATGCTGGAGTCTATTATAAAGGATGTGATAACGATACACTTAGATAATATCAATGGGATTAAACAAAGTCAACATGGATTTATGAAAGGAAAATCAAGTTTGACAAACCTACTGGAGTTTTTTGAGGATGTAACTGATAGAATAGATAAGGGAGAACCAGTGGATGTGGTGTATTTGGATTTTCAGAAGGCCTTTGATAAAGTCCCACATAAGAGATTACTGTGCAAAATTAAAACACATAGGATTGGGGATAATTGGCATGGATTGAAAATTGGTTAACTGACAGGAAACAGAGAGTGGGAATAAACGGGTCTTTTTCGGGGTGGCGGGCTGTAACTAGTGGGGTACCACAGGGATCAGTGGTACAATATATATATAAATGATTTGGATGAGGGAACCAAATGTAATATTTCCAAGTTTGCTGATGACAGAAAGCTAGGTGGGATTGTGAGTTGTGAGGAGGATGCAGAGACGCTGCAAGGTGATTTAGATCGGTTGAGAGAGTGGGTAAACACATGGCAGATGTAGTATAACGTGGATAAATGTGAAGTTATCCACTTTGGTAGGAAAAACATAAGGACAAAGTATTATTTAAATGGTGATGGTTTGGGAAGTGTGGATGTACAGAGGGACCTGGGTGTCCTTGTACACCAGTCATTCAAAGCAAACATGGTGCAGCAAGCAGTCAGGGGCAAATGGTATGTTGGCCTTCATTGCAAGAGGGTTTGAGTACAGGAGCAAGGATGTCTTACTGCAGTTACACAGGGCCCTGGTGAGACCACACCTGGAGTATTGTGTGCAGTGTCGGTCTCCTTACCTAAGGAAGGATATACTTGCCACAGAGGGAGTGCAGCGAAGGTTCACCAGACTGATTCCTGGGAGGGCAGGACTATTGTACGAGGAGAGATTGGGTCAACTGGCCCTGTATTCACTGGAGTTTAGAAGAATGAGAGGGGATCGCATTGAAAGGTATAAAATTCTGACAGGTTTGGACAGACTGGATGCGGGGAGGATGTTTTCCCCGGGGCTGGGAAGTCTAGAACAAGGGGTCACCGTCTCAGGATACGGGGGAGGAAATTTCAGAGCGAGATGAGGAGAATTTCTTTCACTCAGAGGGTGGTGAACCTGTGGAATTCTCTACCACAGAAGGCTGTGGAGACCAAGTCACTGAATATATTTAAGAGGGAGATAGATAGATTTCTAGACACAAAAGGCATCAAGGGGCATGGGGAAAAAGCGGGAATATGGTGTTGGGATAGAGGATCAGCCATGATCATATTGAATGGTGCAGGCTCGAGGGGCCGAATGGCCGACTCCTGCTCCTATTGTCTGTGTTTCTGTTTCTGACCCGGAGAAGAGGCACAAATACACACACTGCACACCACATCGCTGGTGTCACTAACCCCACCACGTACCTGTGTAAAAGAGATACACCTCCCATCGGAACAGGAATATTCGGTGCACGCAGGCCTTGTCCCATTCTCTGGGGGTGATGCTGTGGGGACCCCCAGTTCTATTAAATCACAAACACATCTTCGTATCAACCACAGATCGAACCTGCCCAACGACTCACTCCCACAGTGCACCACAGCCCACCCACTGCCCACCCACAGCCCCCCACAGCCCACCCACCCACCCACAGCCCACCCACCCACAGCCCACCCACAGCCCACTCACCCACCCACAGCCCACCCACAGCCCCCCACAGCCCACCCACCCACCCACTGCCCACCCACAGCCCCCCACAGCCCACCCACAGCCCACCCACCCACCCACTGCCCACCCACCCACCGCCCACCCACAGCCCACAGCCCACCCACAGCCCACCCACTGCCCACCCACAGGCCCCCACAGCCCACCCACAGCCCACCCACAGCCCACCCACTGCCCACCCACAGCCCACCCACCCACAGCCCACCCACTGCCCACCCACCCACAGCCCACAGCCCACCCACTGCCCACCCACTGCCCACCCACCCACAGCCCACCCACACACAGCCCACCCACAGCCCACTCACCCACCCACAGCCCACCCACCCACAGCCCACCCACAGCCCACTCACCCACCCACAGCCCACCCACCCACCCACAGCCCCCACAGCCCACCCACAGCCCACCCACAGCCCACCCACCCACCCACAGCCCACCCACCCACCCACAGCCCACCCACAGCCCACCCACAGCCCCCCACAGCCCACCCACCCACCCACTGCCCACCCACAGCCCCCCACAGCCCACCCACCCACCCACAGCCCACCCACAGCCCACAGCCCACCCACCCACCCACTGCCCACCCACCCACCCACAGCCCACCCACAGCCCACCCACTGCCCACCCACAGCCCACCCACAGCCCACAGCCCACAGCCCACCCACAGCCCACCCACAGCCCACCCACTGCCCACCTACAGCCCACCCACAGCCCACTCACCCACCCACAGCCCACCCACAGCCCCCCACAGCCCACCCACTGCCCCCCACAGCCCACCCACAGCCCAGCTACAGCCCACCCACTGCCCACTGCCCACCCACTGCCCACCCACTGCCCACCTACAGCCCACCCACTGCCCACCCACTGCCCACCCACAGCCCACCTACAGCCCACCCACTGCCCACTGCCCACCCACTGCCCACCCACAGCCCACCCACAGCCCACCCACAGCCCACCCACTGCCCACCCACAGCCCACCCACAGCCCACCCACAGCCCACCCACAGCCCACTGCCCACCCACTGCCCACCCACTGCCCACCCACAGCCCACCCACAGCCCACCCACTGCCCACCCACAGCCCACCCACAGCCCACCCACAGCCCACCTACAGCCCACCCACAGCCCACCCACTGCCCACCCACCCACAGCCCACCCACAGCCCACCCACCCACAGCCCACCCACCCACAGCCCACCCACAGCCCACCCACTGCCCACAGCCCACCCACTGCCCACCCACTGCCCACTGCCCACCGACTGCCCACCCACAGCCCACCCACAGCCCACCCACTGCCCACCCACTGCCCACCCACAGCCCACCCACAGCCCACCCACAGCCCACTGCCCACCCACTGCCCACCCACAGCCCACCCACTGCCCACCCACAGCCCACCCACTGCCCACTGCCCACCCACTGCCCACCCACAGCCCACCCACAGCCCACCCACTGCCCACCCACAGCCCACCCACAGCCCACCCACAGCCCACCTACAGCCCACCCACTGCCCACCCACTGCCCACCCACTGCCCACCCACAGCCCACCCACCCACAGCCCACCCACTGCCCACCCACCCACTGCCCACTGCCCACCCACAGCCCACCCACTGCCCACCCACAGCCCACCTACAGCCCACCCACTGCCCACCCACAGCCCACCCACAGCCCACCCACAGCCCACCTACAGCCCACCCACAGCCCACCCACTGCCCACAGCCCACCCACAGCCCACCCACAGCCCACCCACCCACAGCCCACTGCCCACCCACTGCCCACCCACAGCCCACCCACAGCCCACCCACTGCCCACCCACTGCCCACAGCCCACCCACAGCCCACCCACAGCCCACCCACTGCCCACTGCCCACCCACTGCCCACCCACTGCCCACTGCCCACCCACTGCCCACCCACAGCCCACCCACAGCCCACCCACTGCCCACCCACAGCCCACCCACTGCCCACCCACAGCCCACCTACAGCCCACCCACAGCCCACCTACAGCCCACCCACAGCCCACCCACTGCCCACCCACAGCCCACCCACAGCCCACCCACAGCCCACCCACTGCCCACCCACAGCCCACCTACAGCCCACCCTCAGCCCACCCACTGCCCACCCACTGCCCACCCACTGCCCACTGCCCACCCACTGCCCACCTACAGCCCACCCACAGCCCACCTACAGCCCACCCACAGCCCACTGCCCACCCACTGCCCACCTACAGCCCACCCACTGCCCACCCACAGCCCACCCACAGCCCACCCACAGCCCACCCACTGCCCACCTACAGCCCACCCACCCACTGCCCACCCACAGCCCACCCACAGCCCACCTACAGCCCACCCACAGCCCACCCACAGCCCACCCACTGCCCACTGCCCACCCACTGCCCACCTACAGCCCACCCACAGCCCACCTACAGCCCACCCACTGCCCACCCACAGCCCACCTACAGCCCACTGCCCACCCACTGCCCACCTACAGCCCACCCACTGCCCACCCACTGCCCACCTGCAGCCCGCCCACTGCCCACCTACAGCCCACCCACAGCCCACCCACTGCCCACCCACTGCCCACCTACAGCCCACCCACAGCCCACCTACAGCCCACCTACAGCCCACCCACAGCCCACCCACTGCCCACCTACAGCCCACCCACTGCCCACCCACTGCCCACCTACAGCCCACCTACAGCCCACCCACTGCCCACCCACTGCCCACCCACAGCCCACCCACTGCCCACCCACAGCCCACCCACTGCCCACTGCCCACCCACAGCCCACCCACTGCCCACCCACTGCCCACTGCCCACCCACAGCCCACCCACAGCCCACCCACAGCCCACCCACTGCCCACCCACTGCCCACCTACAGCCCACCCACAGCCCACCCACAGCCCACCCACTGCCCACTGCCCACCCACTGCCCACCCACTGCCCACCCACAGCCCACCCACAGCTCACCCACAGCCCACCCACTGCCCACCCACAGCCCACCCACAGCCCACCCACTGCCCACCCACTGCCCACCTACAGCCCACCCACAGCCCACCCACAGCCCACCCACAGCCCACCCACTGCCCACCCACTGCCAACTGCCCACCTACAGCCCACCCACTGCCCACCCAATACCCACAGCCCACCCACAGCCCACCTACAGCCCACCCACAGCCCACCTACAGCCCACCTACAGCCCGCCCACAGCCCACCCACTGCCCACCCACAGCCCACCCACTGCCCACCCACTGCCCACCCACAGCCCACCCACTGCCCACCCACTGCCCACCCACAGCCCACCCACAGCCCACCCACTGCCCACCCACTGCCCACCCAATACCCACAGCCCACCTACAGCCCACCCACAGCCCACCCACAGCCCACCTACAGCCCACCCACAGCCCACCCACTGCCCACCTACAGCCCACCCACAGCCCACCTACAGCCCACCCACAGCCCACCCACTGCCCACCTACAGCCCACCCACTGCCCACCTACAGCCCACCCACTGCCCACCCACTGCCCACCTACAGCCCACCCACAGCCCACCCACAGCCCACCCACTGCCCACCCACTGCCCACTGCCCACCCACTGCCCACCCACAGCCCACCCACTGCCCACCCACTGCCCACCTACAGCCCACCCACAGCCCACCTACAGCCCACCCACTGCCCACCTACAGCCCACCCACTGCCCACCCACAGCCCACCCACTGCCCACCCACTGCCCACCTACAGCCCACCCACAGCCCACCCACTGCCCACCCACAGTCCACCCACTGCCCACCCACTGCCCACCCACAGCCCACCTACAGCCCACCCACAGCCCACCCACTACCCACCCACAGCCCACCCACTGCCCACCCACTGCCCACCCACAGCCCACCCACTGCCCACCCACAGCCCACCCACTGCCCACCCACTGCCCACCCACTACCCACCTACAGCCCACCCACAGCCCATCCACTGCCCACCCACTGCCCACCCACAGCCCACCTACAGCCCACCCACTGCCCACCTACAGCCCACCTACAGCCCACCCACTGCCCACCCACAGCCCACCCACAGCCCACCCACAGCCCACCCACAGCCCACCCACTGCCCACCCACTGCCCACCCACAGCCCACCTACAGCCCACCCACTGCCCACCTACAGCCCACCCACTGCCCACCCACAGCCCACCCACAGCCCACCCACAGCCCACCCACTGCCCACCCACTGCCCACCCACTGCCCACCCACTGCCCACCCACAGCCCACCTACAGCCCACCTACAGCCCACCCACAGCCCACCCACTGCCCACCCACTGCCCACCCACTGCCCACCCACTGCCCACCCACAGCCCACCCACTGCCCACCCACTGCCCACCCACAGCCCACCTACAGCCCACCCACTGCCCACCCACTGCCCACCCACTGCCCACCCACTGCCCACCCACAGCCCACCCACAGCCCACCCACAGCCCACCTACAGCCCACCCACTGCCCACCTACAGCCCACCCACAGCCCACCCACAGCCCACCCACAGCACACCTACAGCCCACAGCCCACCCACAGCCCACCCACTGCCCACCCACAGCCCACCCACTGCCCACCCACTGCCCACCTACAGCCCACCCACAGCCCACCCACTGCCCACCTACAGCCCACCCACTGCCCACTGCCCACCTACAGCCCACCCACTGCCCACCCAATACCCACAGCCCACCCACAGCCCACCCACAGCCCACCTACAGCCCACTCACAGCCCACCCACAGCCCACCTACAGCCCACCTACAGCCCACCCACAGCCCACCCACAGCCCACCCACTGCCCACCCACAGCCCACCCACAGCCCACCCACTGCCCACCCACTGCCCACCCACAGCCCACCCAATACCCACAGCCCACCTACAGCCCACCCACAGCCCACCCACAGCCCACCTACAGCCCACCCACAGCCCACCCACTGCCCACCTACAGCCCACCCACAGCCCACCTACAGCCCACCTACAGCCCACCCACAGCCCACCCACTGCCCACCTACAGCTCACCCACTGCCCACCTACAGCCCACCCACTGCCCACCCACTGCCCACCTACAGCCCACCCACAGCCCACCCACAGCCCACCCACTGCCCACTGCCCACCCACTGCCCACCCACTGCCCACCTACAGCCCACCCACAGCCCACCTACAGCCCACCCACTGCCCACCTACAGCCCACCCACTGCCCACCCACAGCCCACCCACTGCCCACCCACAGCCCACCCACTACCCACCTACAGCCCACCCACAGCCCACCCACAGTCCACCCACTGCCCACCCACTGCCCACCCACAGCCCACCTACAGCCCACCCACAGCCCACCCACTACCCACCTACAGCCCACCCACAGCCCACCCACTGCCCACCCACTGCCCACCCACAGCCCACCCACTGCCCACCCACAGCCCACCCACTGCCCACCCACTACCCACCTACAGCCCACCCACAGCCCACCCACTGCCCACCCACAGCCCACCCACTGCCCACCTACAGCCCACCTACAGCCCACCCACTGCCCACCTACAGCCCACCCACTGCCCACCCACAGCCCACCCACAGCCCACCCACAGCCCACCCACTGCCCACCCACAGCCCACCCACTGCCCACCCACAGCCCACCTACAGCCCACCTACAGCCCACCCACTGCCCACCTACAGCCCACCCACTGCCCACCCACAGCCCACCCACTGCCCACCCACAGCCCACCCACTGCCCACCCACAGCCCACCTACAGCCCACCCACAGCCCACCCACTGCCCACCCACTGCCCACCCACTGCCCACCCACAGCCCACCTACAGCCCACAGCCCACCCACAGCCCACCCACTGCCCACCCACTGCCCACCTACAGCCCACCCACAGCCCACCCACAGCCCACCCACTGCCCACCCACAGCCCACCCACAGCCCACCCACAGCCCACCCACTGCCCACTGCCCACCCACAGCCCACCCACTGCCCACCCACAGCCCACCCACTGCCCACTGCCCACCCACAGCCCACCTACAGCCCACCCACAGCCCATCCACTGCCCACTGCCCACCCACAGCCCACCCAACACCCACCCACTGCCCACCCACTGCCCACTGCCCACCCACTGCCCACCCACAGCCCACCCACTGCCCACCCACAGCCCACCCACAGCCCACCCACTGCCCACCCACTGCCCACCCACAGCCCACCCACTGCCCACCCACTGCCCACGCACAGCCCACCTACAGCCCACCCACTGCCCACCCACAGCCCACCTACAGCCCACCCACTGCCCACCCACAGCCCACCCACCCAACACCCACAGCCCACCCAACACCCATTCACAGCCCTCCCACAGCCCACCCACCCACAGCCCACAGCCCACCCACAGCCCACCCACCCAACACCCACAGCCCACCCACAGCCCACCCACCCAACACCCACAGCCCACCCACAGCCCACCCACTGCCCACCCACAGCCCACCCACTGCCCACCCACTCAGCCATTTGTTGAGTGACCCATTAGGTGACCTTTCTCACCACAGCTCAGTTCGTCCTCGCCCTGCGTGCAGTCCGGGAATGTGTCACACAGCTGCGTGAGGTTGATGCACATGTTGTCGTTGCAGAGGAAGTTCCCGGGACAGGGTGGGATCCTGGCAGAGCCTGTGAGGTGGAAGCAGAGACATCTCACACACAGAAACACAGGGACCAGAGTCACACAGGAGGCCATTCTGCCCCTCGAGCCTATCCCACCATTCAGTTCGATGGTGGCTGCTCTGTATCCTAACTCCACTTACCGCCTTGGTTCCTTAACCCAAAATACCCCCACCCAACAAAAACTCATCATTCACAGTTTTGACATTTTCAATTGACCCCTAAATAGGCTGTGGATGCTGGGGGAGAGTTCCAGGTCCCCACCGCCCACTGACATCACCCTGAGCGGCCTGGCTCTGATTGTAAGGTGACGTACCCTTGGTCTGCACTCTCCCACCAGAGGGAACAGTTTCTCTCGATCTACCCCATCAAACCCTTTAATCACCGTAAACACCTCGATCACATCGCCCCTTCATCTTCAACACTCGAGGGAACACAAGTCCAGTGCAACCTGCCCTCGGGATTTACCCTTTAAGCAAGGGTAGCAACAGACTTCAGGAGGACAGAGGCAGACTCATGGCAATGGTACACATGGTACAGTCTGCCCGTACCCCCCTCCCCCTCACATGGTACAGTCTGCCTGTACCCCCAGCCCTCACCCGCCCCACATGGTACAGTCTGCCCGTACCCCCCTCCTCCTCACATGCTACAGTCTGCCCGTACCCCCCTCACCCGCCCCACATGGTACAGTCTGCCCGTACCCCCCTCCCCCTCACATGGTACAGTCTGCCTGTACCCCCAGCCCTCACCCGCCCCACATGGTACAGTCTGCCCGTACCCCCCTCCTGCTCACATGATACAGTCTGCCCGTACCCCCCTCACCCGCCCCACATGGTACAGTCTGCCTGTAACCCCCTCCCCCTCACATGGTACAGTCTGCCCGTACCCTCCTCCTCTCTCACCCGCCCCACATGGTACAGTCTGCCCGGACCCCACTCCCCCTCACATGGTACAGTCTGCCCGTACCCTCCTCCCCCTCCCCCGCCCCACATGGTACAGTCTGCCCGTACCCTCCTCCCCCTCACCCGCCCCACATGGTACAGTCTGCCAGGACCCCCCTCCCCCTCACATGGTACAGTCTGCCCGTACCCTCCTCCCCCTCACCCGCCCCACATGGTACAGTCTGCCCATACCCTCCTCCCTGCCCCACATGGTACAGTCTGCCCATACCCTCCTCCTCCCTTACCTGCCACACATGGTACAGTCTGCCCAAACCCTCCTCCCCCTCACATGGTACAGTCTGCCCGTACCCCCTCCCCCTCACATGGTACAGTCTGCCCGTACCCCCTCCCCCTCTCATGGTACAGTCCGCCCGTACCCTCCCTCTCCACCCCCTCCACCCCCCACACATGGTACAGTCTGCCCATACCCTCCTCCCCGCTCCACATGGTACAGTCTGCCCATACCCTCCCTCTCCCCACCCCCCCCACCCCCACACGTGGTACAGTCTGCCCATACCCTCCTCCCCGCTCCACATGGTACAGTCTGCCCATACCCTCCCTCTCCCCACCCCCCCACCCGCCCCACATGGTACAGTCTGCCCATACCCTCCCTCTCCCCACCCCCCCCACCCGCCGCACATGGTACAGTCTGCCCATACCCTCCTCCCCGCTCCACATGGTACAGTCTGCCCATACCCTCCCTCTCCCCACCCCCCTCACCCACCCCACATGGTACAGTCTGCCTAAGTGCTTTTCAGCCAATGAGGTATTTTTGACGTGTAGTCGCTGTTGTATTGTGGGAAATGCGGCAGCCAATTTGCGCACAGCAAGCTCCCAATAATGGCCGGATCATTGTTTCAGGTTGTGGTTGGTCTCCTGTGAGAAAGACTGGTATTGGAGATCCAAATATATATTCAAGGTGTAGTCATTGAGCAAACTAACCTTACCCATGACCCTCTGTGGGAACGGGCATGTTCGAGCTGCTCACATGTACGCAGAGAGCCACTGTGACTGGGCTCAGACATCAATCAGCCACGGGCTGCCAGTGAAGGGCAAATGATTAAATCACAGGCAGAGTGCCAATTGTTCATTCAACTCAAGCAGTTACAGAGATATCCGAAGTATAGTTAGTGTAAAGAAATATAAAATAAGGCAGGCCATTGGAGTTAAAGTACCCATCTGCTGGATTACGGTGAGATAGTCTGGGCAAGGTTCGGGAAACAGACTGGGCTCTGCTTGTTAGGTGTAAAAGGGACAGGGCCAATTGCAGTCAGGTCAGATAATGTATAACATGGACAAAGTAGGGCTGATGGAAAATGACTGGAGGTAGGTGTGGCCAAGGTCCCAGCTCAGGTCTGAGTGACAATAGTAATGTGTTCCCGAGAGCAGTTAACAAGGTGGTTTTGGTAAAGACCATGTCTGGACACTGGGCCAACAAACCGTTGATAAAAAACTGGTTAAAACATTGATACTCAAAGTCACATACACTCACAAACTGCTGGAATCACAACCAGCAGACTGAAGACAACATCACCTGTGTCCGGAACCTCCCTCTCCCCTCTCTCCCCCCACTCCCTCCCTCCCCACTCTCTCCCCCCCCCCCACTCTCTCCCCCCCTCCCCCCTCTCTTCCCCCCCCCTCCTCTCTCTTCCCCCCCCTCCTCTCTCTCCCCCCCCACTCTCTCCCCCCCACTCTCCTCCCCCCCCCCCTCTCCCACTCTCTCCCCTCTCCCACTCTCTCCCCCCCCCACTCTCTCCCCCCCCCCCACTCTCTCTCCCACTCTCTCCCCCCCACTCTCTCTCCCCCCCGCACTCTCTCTCCCCCCCCCCCACTCTCTCTCCCCCCCCCCCCACTCTCTCTCCCCCCCCCCCACTCTCTCTCCCCCCCCCCACTCTCTCTCCCCCCCCCCACTCTCTCTCCCCCCCCCCACTCTCTCTCCCCCCCCCCACTCTCTCTCCCCCCCCCCACTCTCTCTCCCCCCCCCCACTCTCTCTCCCCCCCCCCTCTCTTCCCCCCCCCCACTCTCTTCCCCCCCCCCCACTCTCTCCCCCCCCCCCCACTCTCTCCCCCCCCCCCCACTCTCTCCCCCCCCCCCACTCTCTCCCCCCCCCCACTCTCTCCCCCCCCACTCTCTCTCTCCCCCCCCACTCTCTCTCTCCCCCCCCACTCTCTCTCCCCCCCCCCACTCTCTCTCTCCCCCCCCACTCCCTCTCTCTCCCCCCCACTCCCTCTCTCTCCCCCCCCTCCCCCCCGATGTCGGGTTACTGGGCTTACCACAGTTGTCGATGGTCTCGTCGGACCGGTGGTGGCAGTGTGGGACCCCGTCACAGAGCTGGCTGTGGGGGATACAGTGGGGACTGCTGTCACACTGGAACTCCCCGGCTCGGCACGTCCTGTTACACTGAGTCTCATCACTCCCGTCCGCACAGTCCATCTCGTTATCACACACCCAGCCGCGGGGCGTACACTCCCCGCTCTCGCACCGGAACTCGTATCGCAGACAGCCAGGCACAGCTGAAACAACGCAGCGGGTGGGTCAGGAACGTAAACCATGACACGGTGTAATGGTGAAACACTGGGACCAGGGGAGGTCCCGACACATTCTGGGCTCTGTGTACACATCACTCAATGTCGCAGTCAGGTACAACACATGAACAAAATACAGTATCAACCGTTAGAACTAGAGGGCAAGCGCTCTACTCGCAACTCCCACACGGCAAGCGAGCCCCAGGTGGGCAGAGGAAACGTTACAGGGATCACCCTCAAAGCCTCCCTGATAAAGTGCAACATCCCCACCGACACCTGGGAGTCCCTGGCCAAAGACCGCCCTAAGTGGAGGAAGTGCATCCGGGAGGGTGCTGAGCACCTCGAGTCTCATCGCCGAGAGCGTGCAGAAACCAAGCGCAGGCAGCGGAAGGAGCGTGCGGCAAACCAGTCCCACCCTCCCCTTCCCTCAACCACTGTCTGTCCCACCCTCCCCTTCCCTCAACCACTATCTGTCCCACCCTCCCCTTCCCTCAACCACTGTCTGTCCCACCCTCCCCTTCCCTCAACCACTGTCTGTCCCACCCTCCCCTTCCCTCAACCACTGTCTGTCCCACCCTCCCCTTCCCTCAACCACTGTCTGTCCCACCCTCCCCTTCCCTCAACCACTGTCTGTCCCACCCTCCCTTACCCTCAACCACTGTCTGTCCCACCCTCCCCTTCCCTCAACCACTGTCTGTCCCACCCTCCCCTTCCCTCAACCACTGTCTGCCCCACCCTCCCTTACCCTCAACCACTGTCTGTCCCACCCTCCCCTTCCCTCAACCACTGTCTGTCCCACCCTCCCCTTCCATCAACCACTGTCTGTCCCACCCTCCCCTTCCCTCAACCACTGTCTGTCCCACCCTCCCCTTCCCTCAACCACTGTCTGTCCCACCCTCCCCTTCCCTCAACCACTATCTGTCCCACCCTCCCCTTCCCTCAACCACTGTCTGTCCCACCCTCCCCTTCCCTCAACCACTGTCTGTCCCACCCTCCCCTTCCCTCAACCACTGCCTGTCCCACCCTCCCTTACCCTCAACCACTGTCTGTCCCACCCTCCCCTTCCCTCAACCACTGTCTGTCCCACCCTCCCCTTCCCTCAACCACTGTCTGTCCCACCCTCCCCTTCCCTCAACCACTGTCTGTCCCACCCTCCCCTTCCCTCAACCACTGTCTGTCCCACCCTCCCCTTCCCTCAACCACTGCCTGTCCCACCCTCCCTTACCCTCAACCACTGTCTGTCCCACCCTCCCCTTCCCTCAACCACTGCCTGTCCCACCCTCCCCTTCCCTCAACCACTGTCTGTCCCACCCTCCCTTACCCTCAACCACTGTCTGTCCCACCCTCCCCTTCCCTCAACCACTGTCTGTCCCACCCTCCCCTTCCCTCAACCATTGCCTGTCCCACCCTCCCCTTCCCTCAACCACTGTCTGTCCCACCCTCCCCTTCCCTCAACCACTGCCTGTCCCACCCTCCCCTTCCCTCAACCACTGTCTGTCCCACCCTCCCCTTCCCTCAACCACTGCCTGTCCCACCCTCCCCTTCCCTCAACCACTGCCTGTCCCACCCTCCCTTACCCTCAACCACTGTCTGTCCCACCCTCCCTTACCCTCAACCACTGTCTGTCCCACCCTCCCCTTCCCTCAACCACTGTCTGTCCCACCCTCCCCTTCCCTCGACCACTGTCTGTCCCACCCTCCCCTTCCCTCAACCACTGTCTGTCCCACCCTCCCCTTCCCTCGACCACTGTCTGTCCCACCCTCCCCTTCCCTCAACCACTGTCTGTCCCACCCTCCCCTTCCCTCAACCACTGTATGTCCCACCCTCCCCTTCCCTCGACCACTGTCTGTCCCACCTGTGACAGGGACTGTGGTTCCAGTATTGGACTGTTCAGTCACCTGAGGACTCAGTGTTGGAGTGGAAGCTGGTCTTCCTCGATGTCGAGGGACTGCCTGTGATGAGAATATGATGGGGAGAAGGTTATATTGCAGCTACACAAAGCCCTGGTTAGCCCACACCTGGAGCACTGTGTACAGTCCTGGCCAGCACACCTTCGGCAGGATATATCGGCCTTGGAAGCACAGGTTCACCAGACTGTTACCACCGCTCCAAGAGTTAGATTATGAGGAGATTACATAAAGTAAGCTTGTATTCCCTGGAATGTAGAAGGTTGAGGGGTGATTTAATTGAGGGTTTAGGATTTTGAAAGGGATTGATAGGGGAGAGAGAGAGAGAGACTTTTTCCACTGGTGGGGGAGGGGAGGCAGGACAAGGGGACATCACCTTAAAATCAGAGCCAAGCCATTACATCAGAACATCAGAAATAGGAGCAGGAGTCGGCCATTCGGCCCCTCGAGCCTGCTCCGCCATTCAATCTGATCTGATCATGGACTCAGCTCCACTTCCCCGCCCCCTCCCCATAATCCTCCATTATCATCGCTCAAAAATCTGTCTATCTCTGTCTTAAATATATTCAATGTCCCAGCCTCCACAGCTCTCTGAGGCAGCGAATTCCACAGATTTACAACCCCCTGAGAGAAGAAATTCCTCCTCATCTCAGTTTTAAATGGGCGGCCCCTTATTCTAAGACCATACCCCCTAGTTCTAGTCTCCCCCATCAGTGGGAACATCCTCTCTGCATCCACCTTGTCGAGCCCCCTCATAATCTTATACGTTTCGATAAGATCACCTCTCATTCTTCTGAATTCCAATGAGTAGAGGCCCAACTTACTCAACCTTTCCTCATAAGTCAACCCCCTCATCCCCAGAATCAACCGAGTGAACCTTCTCTGAACTGCCTCCCAGGCAAATATATCATTCCTTAAATACAGAGACCAAAACTGTACGCAGTACTCCAGGTGTGGCCTCACCAATACCCTGTATAATGTAGATCTGTTAATAAAGGATGATATCAGGGCAGTTGTGAGAGATGATATTGGCTCTAATGAACAAAATGTTGAATCATTGTGGGTGGAGATTAGAGATAGTAAGGGGAAAAAGTCACTGGTCGGCGTAGTTTATAGGCCCCCAAATAATAACTTCACGGTGGGGCGGGCAATAATCAAGGGAATAATGGAGGCATGTGAAAAAGGAACAGCAGTAATCATGGGGGATTTTAACCTACATATCGATTGGTCAAATCAAATCGCACGGGGTAGCCTGGAGGAGGAATTCATAGAATGCATACGGGATTGTTTCTTCGAACAGTATGTTACAGAACCGACAAGGGAGCAAGCTATCTTAGATCTGGTCCTGTGTAATGAGACAGGAATAATAAACGATCTCCTAGTAAAAGATCCTCTCGGAATGAGTGATCACAGTATGGTTGAATTTGTAATACAGATTGAGGGTGAGGAAGTAGTGTCTCAAACGAGCGTACTATGCTAAAACAAAGGGAACTACAGTGGGATGAGGGCAGAGTTGGCTAAAGTAGACTGGAAACACAGACTAAATGGTGGCACAATTGAGGAACAGTGGAGGACTTTTAAGGAGCTCTTTCATAGTGCTCAACAAAAATATTTTCCAGTGAAAAAGAAGGGCGGTAAGAGAAGTGATAACCAGCCGTGGATAACCAAGGAAATAAAGGAGAGTATCAAATTAAAAACCAATGCGTATAAGGTGGCCAAGGTTATTGGGAAACTAGATGATTGGGAAAATTTTAAACGACAGCAAAGAATGACTAAGAAAGCAATAAAGAAAGGAAAGATAGATTACGAAAGTAAACTTGCACAAAACATAAAAACAAATAGTAAAAGCTTTTACCGATATATAAAATGGAAGAGAGTGACTAAAGTAAATGTTGGTCCCTTAGAAGATGAGAAGGGGGATTTAATAATGGGAAATGTGGAAATGGCTGAGACCTTAAACAATTATTTTGCTTCGGTCTTCACAGTGGAAGACACAAAAACCATGCCACAAATTGCTGGTCACAGGAATGTGGGAAGGGAGGACCTTGAGACAATCACTATCACTATGGGGGTAGTGCTGGACAGGCTAATGGGACTCGAGGTAGACAAGTCCCCAGGTCCTGATGAAATGCATCCCAGGGTATTAAAAGAGATGGCGGAAGTTATTGCAGATGCATTCGTTATAATCTACCAAAATTCTCTGGACTCTGGGGAGGTACCAGCGGATTGGAAAGCAGCTAATGTAATGCCTCTGTTTAAAAAAGGGGCCAGACAAAAGGCAGGTAACTATAGGCCGGTTAGTTTAACATCTGTAGTGGGGAAAAATGCTTGAAGCTATCATTAAGGAAGAAATAGCGGGACATCTGGATAGGAATAGTGCAATCAAGCAGACGCAGCATGGATTCATGAAGGGGAAATCATGTTTAACTAATTTACTGGAATTCTTTGAGGATATAACGAGCATGGTGGATAGAGGTGTACCGATGGATGTGGTGTATTTAGATTTCCAAAAGACATTCGATAAGGTGCCACACAAAAGGTTACTGCAGAAGATAGAGGTACGCGGAGTCAGAGGAAATGTATTAGCATGGATAGAGAATTGGCTGGCTAACAGAAAGCAGAGAGTCGGGATAAATGGATCCTTTTCGGGTTGGAAATCGGTGGTTAGTGGTGTGCCACAGGGATCGGTGCTGGGACCACAACTGTTTACAATATACATAGATGACCTGGAAGAGGGGACAGAGTGTAGTGTAACAACATTTGCAGATGACACAAAGATTAGTGGGAAAGCGGGTTGTGTAGAGGACACAGAGAGGCTGCAAAGAGATTGAGATAGGTTAAGTGAATGGGCTAAGGTTTGGCAGATAGAATACAATGTCGGAAAGTGTGAGGCCATCCACCTTGGGGAAAAAAACAGTAAAAGGGAATATTATTTGAATGGGGAGAAATTACAACATGCTGCGGTGCAGAGGGACCTGGGGGTCCTTGTGCATGAATCCCAAAAAGTTAGTTTGCAGGTGCAGCAGGTAATCAGGAAGGTGAATGGGATGTTGGCCTTCATTGCGAGAGGGATGGAGTACAAAAGCAGGGAGGTCCTGCTGCAACTGTACAGGGTATTGGTGAGGCCGCACCTGGAGTACTGCGTGCAGTTTTGGTCACATTACTTAAGGAAGGATATACTGGCTTTGGAGGGGGTACAGAGACGATTCACTAGGCTGATTCCGGAGATGAGGGGGTTACCTTATGATGATAAATTGAGTAGACTGGGTCGTTACTCGTTGGAGTTCAGAAGGATGAGGGGTGATCTTATAGAAACATTTAAAATAATGAAAGGGATAGACAAGATAGAGGCAGAGAGGTTGTTTCCACTGGTCGGGGAGACTAGAACTAGGGGGCACAGCCTCAAAATACGGGGGAGCCAATTTAAAACTGAGTTGAGAAGGAATTTCTTCTCCCAGAGGGTTGTGAATCTGTGGAATTCTCTGCCCAAGGAAGCAGTTGAGGCTAGCTCATTGAATGTATTCAAGTCACAGATAGATAGATTTTTAACCAATAAGGGAATTAAGGGTTACGGGGAGCGGGCGGGTAAGTGGAGCTGAGTCCACGGCCAGATCAGCCATGATCTTATTGAATGGCGGAGCAGGCTCGAGGGGCAAGATGGCCTACTCCTGTTCCTAATTCTTATGTTCTTATGTAGCAGGACTTTTCTGCTTTTATACTCCATCCCCTTTGCAATAAAGGCCAAGATTCCATTGACCTTCCTGATCACTTGCTGTACCTACATACTAACTTTTTGTGTTTCATGCACAAGGACCCCCAGGTCCCTCTGTACTGCAGCACTTTGCAATCTTTCTCTAGTTAAATTATAATTTGCTTTTCTATTTTTTCTGCCAAAGTGGATAAGCTCACATTTTCCCACACTGAGGAGAGAAGTTCGGAAACACCGTCACACACAGGGTGGTGGAAATGCAGAATTACTCCCACAAAATGGAGCAGATGTGAGCTCAATAAATAATTGTAATTCTGAGATCAATACATTTCTGATTGTCAAGGGTATAACAGGATATGGAACCAAGGCAGGTAACATGGAGTTAGGATCAGCCGTGGTCTTATTGTAAGGCCCACAGGCTCGAGGGGCTGAATGGCCTACTCCTGTTCCTATGTTCCCGACCCAACAGACCTGCTCCCCTTCACATAGCTCCATGCCACCATCGCCCCAAATCCCAAATCTCACCTACTCCCCATAACCCTCAACCCCCGCTCTATTCTTGCTCTATTCCCAGACTGATCCCAGACTATTCCCAGACTGATCCGAGACTATTCCCAGACTGATCCGAGACTATTCCCAGACTGATCCCACTCTATTCTCATTCCTCCTCCATTTCTCCTTTTTCAAATAATTGTCCAATCAATTCAATTGGCGATCTGTAACTTCAGTTCCGTGTCGAGACGGGAGAATCTCGGTTTGTTACAAAGTATTGCACAGAATCACAGCCCAGGATCTGGCCATTGTGCCCCCCGCTCCGTGCCGGGGTTTATGTCCCATGCTCCGTGCCGGGGTTTATGCCCCACCGCTCCGTGCCGGGGTTTATGGCCCACCGCTCCGTGCCGGGGTTTATGTCCCACCGCTCCGTGCCGGGGTTTATGCCCCACCGCTCCGTGCCGGGGTTTATGTCCCACCGCTCCGTGCCGGGGTTTATGCCCCACCGCTCCGTGCCGGGGTTTATGTCCCACCGCTCCGTGCCGGGGTTTATGCCCCACCGCTCCGTGCCGGGGTTTATGCCCCACCGCTCCGTGCTGGGGTTTATGCCCCACCGCTCCGTGCCGGGGTTTATGCCCCATCGCTCTGTGCCGGGGTTTATGCCCCACCGCTCCGTGCCGGGGTTTATGCCCCATCGCTCCGTGCCGGGGTTTATGGCCCACACCAGCCCCCTGCCCCTCTCCATCCCTCTCTCCCTTTCCCCCCCCGTGTGTTTATCCAGCCTCCCCTTAAACACACCGATACTACTGGCCTGGAGCCCTCCCTGTGGCAGTGAGTCCCACACTCTCCCCGCTCTCTGGGTGAAGAGCTTGCTCCTGAATTCCCCGTTGGGTTGATTGGTGACTGTCTCACATTTCTAACCACGCCCACAATTGGAAACATCTTCTCCACCACGATCCTATCGCGCCGTTCCATAACCCTGGAGACCTCGAGCAGGTCAGCCCTCAGCCCCAGACTGGTCAATCCTCCCAGATAGTTCCAACATCTCACTTCCCGTCTCACTCATTACTGCTTCTGTCACCCTCCAGTGTCTCCACATCCCTTTTAGTATCTGGTGACCAGAACTGTCCCAGTGCTCCCCGTCTGGTCCAAGCAAGGCTCGATACGGGTTTACCATCACTGTGCTGCCTTCCCATTCTATCCCTCCACAAATTATAGCCTTGTTATCCTGTGTCGCTGCTGATAGTGATGTGTCCTGTACCCCAGCCCCTGTACCCCCCGTACCCGGCCTGTACCCCAACCCCACCCCAACCCCTGTACCCCCGTACCCCCCCGTACCCCACCTGTACCCAACCCCCGTCCCTCACCTGTACCCAACCCCCGTCCCCCACCTGTAACCCCTGTACCCGACCTGTACCCCAACCCCTGTACCCCAACTGTACCCGACCTGTACCCCAACTGTACCCCCGTACCCCCTGTACCCGACCTGTACCCCGACCCCCCGTCCCCCACCTGTACCCCTGGCCCCCCTGTCCCTGGATCCGATCTAGACTCGGGCCTGGATTTTAGGCTTGTCTGTTTTCGGGGTGAAACGGAGTTGGGATGGGGAAGTTCCTGACCGGGAATGGCCTGTGCTTTGGGAAGTTTGGGGATCTGGGCCCAGTGTCAGCGGAGGCAGCGGGAAGGGAGTTAGCCCCGTGTGGTGCAGGAAGGGAAGCTCAGGAAACAAGGTGCCGGGCCGTGTGTGTTCCGAGAGAGGGCGGGGGGACCACAATAACCCACAAACGTTGCCACGAACGTTGCCACGAACGTTGCCACGAACGTTGCCACGAACGTTGCCCATACCACAACACAAATCACAGACGGTTAAAGCAAACACCGGCACTGACCGTCGGTGAACTGTATCTCCCTCACCGCCACCAGGATCGCCGGACCGCCGGGATTTCCTTGGGGTCATTGCGGGCGCACTCCCGGGAGGACGGATCGGGGAAAAGGCCAAACTCCGGCCGGTGTCGCGACCAGAGCCGGTGCTCACCGGCACGGTCCTCCCGGCCGTGCTCCTCACTGCCACAAACACGGAGCCAAGGATCGCGGCGGTGTGCGGGAGACCAGAACGCCGCTTCTCACACCGCTCCGGGGAGAAACCCCCAGCCCAACACACCGGGAAATCCCACCCCAATGTTCCAATCAATGTGTGGGCTCCTTGTCCTTACACTGCACCGTCCGACAATCAGCGACATGGAGATCATTCGCCAATTCCACGCCCATTCCGTGAGCCGACAGCACGCACGGTTCAGGGGAGATTAGATTCAACATCACAACGGGTTAAATAACTCTTCCCGGGGCCGGGAGGAGCAGTAACCCGAGGGGCACAGATACAAGGTGTTTGGGAAAAGCACCAGAGGGGGAGAGGAGGGGAATGTGTTTCCACAGCGAGTTGTTGTGATCGGGAACGCGCTGCCTGAAAGATTCAATAGTGACCGGGAACTGGGGAAATACTGGGAGGGGAACTGTGGCGGGCTGTGGGGAAAGGAGTGGGACTGAGGGGATCACTCTGTCACAGAGCGGGGAGTGGGACTGAGGGGATCACTCTGTCACAGAGTGGGGAGTGGGACTGAGGGGATCACTCTGTCACAGAGCGGGGAGTGGGACTGAGGGGATCACTCTGTCACAGAGCGGGGAGTGGGACTGAGGGGATCACTCTGTCACAGAGCGGGGAGTGGGACTGAGGGGATCACTCTGTCACAGAGCGGCGAGTGGGACTGAGGGGATCGCTCTGTCACAGAGCGGGGAGTGGGACTGAGGGGATCACTCTGTCACAGAGCGGGGAGTGGGACTGAGGGGATCACTCTGTCACAGAGCGGGGAGTGGGACTGAAGGGATCACTCTGTCACAGAGCGGGGAGTGGGACTGAGGGGATCACTCTGTCACAGAGCGGGGAGTGGGACTGAGGGGATCACTCTGTCACAGAGCGGGGAGTGGGACTGAGGGGTCGCTCTGTCACTGAGCGGGGAGTGGGACTGAGGGGATCACTCTGTCACAGAGCGGGGAGTGGGACTGAGGGGTCGCTCTGTCACAGAGCGGGGAGTGGGACTGAGGGGATCACTCTGTCACAGAGCGGGGAGTGGGACTGAGGGGATCACTCTGTCACAGAGCGGGGAGTGGGACTGAGGGGATCGCTCTGTCACAGAGCGGGGAGTGGGACTGAGGGGATCACTCTGTCACAGAGCGGGGAGTGGGACTGAGGGGATCACTCTGTCACAGTGCGGGGAGTGGGACTGAGGGGATCACTCTGTCACAGAGTGGGGAGTGGGACTGAGGGGATCACTCTGTCACAGAGCGGGGAGTGGGACTGAGGGGATCACTCTGTCACAGAGCGGGGAGTGGGACTGAGGGGATCGCTCTGTCACAGAGCGGGGAGTGGGACTGAGGGGATCACTCTGTCACAGAGCGGGGAGTGGGACTGAGGGGATCACTCTGTCACAGGCTCGATGGGCCCAATGGGATCCTCCTGTGCTGTATCAGTCTCTGATTCTATAAAGTTACACATTATCTTGACTTGGGAATATATGTGAGAGAACTTTCACCACACGGGCTGTAGCGGTTCAAGAAGGCTCCACATTTACGAAAGGATATACTTTGCTTTGGAGGCAGTTCAGAGAAGGTTCACTCGGTTGATTCCGGGGATGAGGGGATTGACTTATGAGGAAAGGTTGAGGAGGTTGGGCCTGTACTCATTGGAATTCAGAAGAATGAGAGGTGATCTTATCGAAACGTATCAGATTATGAGGGGGCTCGACAAGGTGGATGCAGAGAGGATGTTCCCACTGATGGGGGAGACTAGAACTAGGGGGCATGGTCTTAGAATAAGGGGCCGCCCATTTAAAACTGAGATGAGGAGGAATTTCTTCTCTCAGGGGGTTGTAAATCTGTGGAATTCTCTGCCCCAGAGAGCTGTGGAGGCTGGGACATTGAAAAAAGTTAAGACAGAAATAGTTTGTTAACTGATAAGGGGATAAGGGTTTATGGGGAGTGGGCGGGGAAGTGGAGCTGAGTCCATGATCGGATCAGCCAGGATGGTATTAAATGGCGGAGCAGGCTCGAGGGGCCGAATGGCCGACTCCTGCTCCTATTTCTTATGTTCTTAAGGCAGCTCACCACCACATTCAGTGCATGGAGCGGGGGTCACTGGTCAGGGGTCACTGGGCAGGGAGCAGGGGGGGGTCACTGGGCGGGGGGGGGGTCACTGGGAGGGGAGCAGGGGGGTCACTGGGCGGGGTGGTCACTGGGCGGGGAGCAGGGGGATCACTGGGCGGGGAGCAGGGGGATCACTGGGCGGGGGGGGGGTCACTGGGCGGGGAGCAGGGGGGTCACTGGGCGGGGAGCAGGGGGTCACTGGGGGACACTGGGCAGGGAGCAGGGGGGTCACTGGGCGGGGAGGGGGGGTCACTGGGCGGGGAGCAGGGGGGTCACTGGGGGACACTGTGCGGGGAGCAGGGGGCTCACTGGGGGTCACTGGGCAGGGAGCAGGGGGGTCACTGGGCGGGGAGCAGGGGGTCACTGGGGGACACTGTGCGGGGAGCAGGGGGCTCACTGGGGGTCACTGTGCAGGGAGCAGGGGGGTCACTGGGCGGGGAGCAGGGGGTCACTGGGGGACACTGTGCGGGGAGCATGGGGGTCACTGGGCGGGGAGCAGGGGGGGTCACTGGGCGGGGAGCATGGGGTCACTGGGGGTCACTGGGCGGGGAGCAGGGGGCTCACTGGGGGTCACTGGGCAGGGAGCATGTGAGTCACTGGGGTCACTGGGTGGGGAGCAGGGGGGTCACTGGGGGTCACTGGGCGGGGAGCAGGGCGTCACTGGGGGACACTGTGCGGGGAGCATGGGGGTCACTGGGCGGGGAGCATGGGGTCACTGGGGGTCACTGGGCGGGGAGCAGGGCGTCACTGGGGGACACTGGGCAGGGAGCAGGGGGTCACTGGGGGACACTGTGCGGGGAGCAGGGGGCTCACTGGGGGTCACTGGGCAGGGAGCAGGGGGGTCACTGGGCGGGGAGCAGGGGGTCACTGGGGGACACTGTGCGGGGAGCAGGGGGCTCACTGGGGGTCACTGGGCAGGGAGCAGGGGGCTCACTGGGCGGGGAGCGGGGGGGTCACTGGGGGTCACTGGGCAGGGAGCATGTGAGTCACTGGGGTCACTGGGCGGGGAGCAGGGGGGGTCACTGGGGGTCACTGGGCGGGGAGCGGGGGGGGTCACTGGGGGTCACTGGGCGGGGAGCGGGGGGGGTCACTGGGGGTCACTGGGCGGGGAGCGGGGGGGGTCACTGGGGGTCACTGGGCGGGGAGCGGGGGGGGTCACTGGGGGTCACTGGGCGGGGAGCATGTGAGTCACTGGGGGTCACTGGCCGGGGAGCAGGGGAGGTCACTGGACGGGGAGCAGGGGGGGGGTCACTGGGGGTCACTGGGCAGGGAGCATGTGAGTCACTGGGGTCACTGGGCGGGGAGCAGGGGGGTCACTGGGTGGGGAGCAGGGGGGTCACTGGGGGTCACTGGGCGTGGAGCAGGGGGTCACTGGGTGGGGAGGGGAGGGGTCACTGGGGGTCACTGGGCGGGGGAGCAGGGGGTCACTAGGGATTACTGCGAGGAGAGCAGGGGGTCACTGGGGTTCACTGGGCAGGGAGCGGGGGGGTCACTGGGGAAGAGTAGGGGGTCACTGGGGGTCACTGGGCGGGTAGCACGGTGGTCACTGGGTGGGGAGCAGGGGGGTCACTGGGGGCCACTGGGCGGGGAGCAGGGGGGTCACTGGGTGGGGAGCAGGGGGGTCACTGGGGGTCACTGGGCGGGGAGCAGGGTGGTTACTGGGCGTGGAGCGGGGGGTCACTGGGTGGGGAGCAGGGGGGTCACTGGGGGTCACTGGGTGGGGAGCAGGGGGGGTCACTGGGGGTCACTGGGCGTGGAGCAGGGGGGTCACTGGGCGGGGAGCAGGGGGGTCACTAGGTGGGGAGCAGGGGGGTCACTAGGGGTCACTGGGCGGGGAGCAGGTGGGGTCACTGGGCGGGGAGCAGGGGGGTCACGGGCGGGGAGCAGGGGGGTCACTGGGCGGGGAGCAGGGGGGTCACTGGGCGGGGAGCAGGAGGGTCACTGGGGGTCACTGGGTGGGGAACTGGGGGTCACTGGGTGGGGAGCAGGGGTTCACTGGGGGGGGGTTGTGGAGAAGTCAGACACCAACAGCTCATTCTCCTTAGAACTTATCATCGGGATACAGACCCAGCAATATTACATTGTTCCTGGGGGGAGGGGAGGGGGAGTGTTTGCGGGGGGAGGGGGGAGTGTTTACAGGGGGAGGGGAAGTGTTTACGGGGGAGCGGGGAGTGTTTATGGGGGAAGGGAGTGTTTACGGGGGAGGGGGAGTGTTTACAGGGGGAGGGGGAGTGTTTACGGGGGAGGGGGAGTGTTTACGGGGGGAAGGAGTGTTTACGGGGAGAGGGAGTGTTTACGGGGAGAGGGAGTGTTTACGGGGAGGGGGAGTGTTTACGGGGGGAGGGGGAGTGTTTACGGGGGGAGGGGGAGTGTTTACGGGGGGAGGGGGAGTGTTTACGGGGGGAGGGGGAGTGTTTACCGGGGAGGGGGAGTGTTTACGGGGGAGGGGGAGTGTTTACGGGGAGGGGGAGTGTTTACGGGGAGGGGGAGTGTTTACGGGGAGGGGGAGTGTTTATTTACGGGGGGGAGTGTTTACGGGGAGGGGGAGTGTTTATTTACGGGGGGGAGTGTTTACGGGGGGAGGGGGAGTGTTTACGGGGGGAGGGGGAGTGTTTACGGGGGGAGGGGGAGGGGGAGTGTTTACGGGGGGAGGGGGAGGGGGAGTGTTTACGGGGGGAGGGGGAGTGTTTACGGGGGGAGGGGGAGTGTTTACGGGGGGGAGTTCCCGTTTCTCATTGCCAAAGTCCTTACTCTACAGAATCAAATCACCCAAGGCACATTCCAGGGACAAGGCCACTCTGTGACCTTCACTCTTTATTACAGGACTCTAGAAGTGATGGGCTTACGTGGGACCTCCCTTTATATACCTGTGAGATCAGGTAAGGAGTGTCTCCCACAAGTTCATCCCCTGTGGTCAAGGTATGCATCTAAGTTGAGTGTATACAGTAATACACTGGTGTTACATTGTACTTACAAACATGACAGTTCACTAACCTGCTGTACACACATACCAATCGGACAATAACCTAGTGTACACACTCACTGTACACACGGTATACACTGACTATAATCAACGTTAGTGGGAGTTGTGTACACACCTCCAAACAGTAGTAGTGATGTTGGGGAGGGCATCAAACAGGAAATTAGGGGTGCATGCAATAAAGGTGTAGCAGTTATAATGGGTGACTTTAATATGCACATAGATTGGGCTAACCAAACTGGAAGCAATACGGTGGAGGAGGATTTCCTGGAGTGCATAAGGGATGGTTTTCTAGACCAATATGTTGAGGAACCAACTAGGGGGGAGGCCATCTTAGACTGGGTGTTGTGTAATGAGAGAGGATTAATTAGCAATCTCATTGTGCGAGGCCCCTTGGGGAAGAGTGACCATAATATGGTGGAATTCTACATTAGGATGGAGAATGAAACAGTTAATTCAGAGACCATGGTCCAGAACTTAAAGAAGGGTAACTTTGAAGGTATGAGGCGTGAATTGGCTAGGATAGATTGGCGAATGATGCTTAGGGGGTTGACTGTGGATGGGCAATGGCAGACATTTAGAGACCGCATGGATGAATTACAACAATTGTACATTCCTGTCTGGCGTAAAAATAAAAAAGGGAAGGTGGCTCAATCGTGGCTATCAAGGGAAATCAGGGATAGTATTAAAGCCAAGGAAGTGGCATACAAATTGGCCAGAAATAGCAGCGAACCCGGGGACTGGGAGAAATTTAGAACTCAGCAGAGGAGGACAAAGGGTTTGATTAGGGCAGGGAAAATGGAGTACGAGAAGAAGCTTGCAGGGAACATTAACATAGAAACATAGAAACATAGAAACATAGAAACACAGAAACACAGAAAATAGGTGCAGGAGTAGGCCATTCGGCCCTTCGAGCCTGCACCACCATTCAATGGGTTCATGGCTGAACATTCAACTTCAGTACCCCCTTCCTGCTTTCTCACCATACCCCTTGATCCCCCGAGTAGTAAGGACTTTATCTAACTCCTTTTTGAATATATTTAGTGAATTGGCCTCAACAACTTTCTGTGGTAGAGAATTCCACAGGTTCACCACTCTCTGGGTGAAGAAGTTTCTCCTCATCTCAGTCCTAAATGGCTTACCCCTTATCCTTAGACTGTGACCCCTGGTTCTGGACTTCCCCAACATTGGGAACATTCTTTCTGCATCTAACCTATCTAAACCCATCAGAATTTTAAACGTTTCTATGAGGTCCCCTCTCATTCTTCTGAACTCCAGTGAATACAAGCCTAGTTGATCCAGTCTTTCTTGATAGGTCAGTCCCACCATCCCGGGAATCAGTCTGGTGAACCTTCGCTGCACTCCCTCAATAGCAAGAATGGACTTCCTCAAGTTAGGAGACCAAAACTGTACACAATACTCCAGGTGTGGCCTCACCAAGACCCTGGACAACTGCAGCAACACCTCCCTGCCCCTGTACTCAAATCCCCTCGCTATGAAGGCCAACATGCCATTTGCTTTCTTAACCGCCTGCTGTACCTGCATGCTAACCTTCAATGACTGATGTACCATGACACCCAGGTCTCTTTGCACCTTCCCTTTTCCTAATCTGTCACCATTCAGATAATAGTCTGTCTCTCTGTTTTTACCACCAAAGTGGATAACCTCACATTTATCCACATTATACTTCATCTGCCATGCATTTGCCCACTCACCTAACCTATCCAAGTCACTCTGCAGCCTCATAGCATCCTCCTCGCAGCTCACACTGCCACCCAACTTAGTGTCATCCGCAAATTTGGAGATACTACATTTAATCCCCTCGTCCAAATCATTAATGTACAGTGTAAACAGCTGGGGCCCCAGCACAGAACCTTGCGGTACCCCATTAGTCACTGCCTGCCATTCTGAAAAGTCCCCATTTACTCCTACTCTTTGCTTCCTGTCTGACAACCAGTTCTCAATCCACGTTAGCACACTACCCCCAATCCCATGTGCTCTAACTTTGCACATTAATCTCTTGTGTGGGACCTTGTCGAAAGCCTTCTGAAAGTCCAAATACACCACATCAACTGGTTCTCCCTTGTCCACTCTACTGGAAACATCCTCAAAAAATTCCAGAAGATTTGTCAAGCATGATTTCCCTTTCACAAATCCATGCTGACTTGGACCTATCATGTCACCTCTTTCCAAATGCGCTGCTATGACATCCTTAATAATTGATTCCATCATTTTACCCACGACCGATGTCAGGCTGACCGGTCTATAATTCCCTGTTTTCCCTCTCCCTCCTTTTTTAAAAAGTGGGGTTACATTGGCTACCCTCCACTCGATAGGAACTGATCTAGAGTCAATGGAATGTTGGAAAATGACTGTCAATGCATCCGCTATTTCCAAGGCCACCTCCTTAAGTACTCTGGGATGCAGTCCATCAGGCCCTGGGGATTTATCGGCCTTCAATCCCATCAATTTCCCCAACACAATTTCCCGACGAATAAGGATTTCCCTCAGTTCCTTCTCCTTACTAGACCCTCTGACCCCTTTTATAACCGGAAGGTTGTTTGTGTCCTCCTTAGTGAATACCGAACCAAAGTACTTGTTCAATTGGTCTGCCATTTCTCTGTTCCCCATTATGACTTCCCCTGATTCTGACTGCAGGGGACCTACGTTTGTCTTTACTAATCTTTTTCTCTTTACATATCTATAGAAACTTTTGCAATCCGTCACAGTTTTGGTCTCCTAACTTGAGGAAGGCATTCTTGCTATTGAGGGAGTGCAGCGAAGGTTCACCAGACTGATTCCCTGGATGGCGGGACTGACCTATCAAGAAAGACTGGATCAACTGGGCTTGTATTCACTGGAGTTCAGAAGAATGAGAGGGGATCACATGGAAACGTTTAAAATTCTGATGGGTTTAGACAGGTTAGATGCAGGAAGAATGTTCCCAATGTTGGGGAAGTCCAGAACCAGGGGTCACAGTCTGAGGATAAGGGGTAAGCCATTTAGGACCGAGATGAGGAGAAACTTCTTCACCCAGAGAGTGGTGAACCTGTGGAATTCTCCACCACAGAAAGTAGTTGAGGCCAATTCACTAAATATATTCAAAAAGGAGTTAGATGTAGTCTTTACTGAGGAAAGGGCAATCCCAACAGACAGCCCAGGCGAGTCAACAACAATCACACCAATCGAAACAGACAGCCCAGGTGAGATACCAGCAACCACACCCAAAGAAAAACAGACACCAAGGCAAACAACTGAACCACAACTCAGACGCTCCACGCGAGAGCGTAGACCACCTGAGAGACTGAACCTATAAAGACAATAAGACCTTGGGGGAGGGTGATGTCATGTATCTTACATTATTATATATAACTGTATCCTAACATGCTATACATGACTGTAATAAGATATGACCTGTAACCACCAGCATACCTTACCACCAGGGGTGCACTTGCAAGAGACAGGTATATAAGGACAGGTCTCAGGCATGTGCAGCATTCCAGAGCTGTGAAATAAAGGTGCAGGTCCAGAGTGACCTTGTCTTCACGACATGCCTCGTGTGAATCTGTACTGAGGGGACAGGACTTTACAAGAGGGACAGAGAGAGGGACAGTGAGAGAGAGACAGAGAGACAGTGAGAGAGAGAGAGAGAGAGAGAGACAGAGAGAGGGACAGTGAGAGACAGAGAGAGGGACAGTGAGAGAGAGAGAGAGACAGAGAGAGAGAGAGAGAGACAGAGAGAGAGAGAGAGACAGAGAGAGAGATGGACAGTGAGAGAGAGAGAGAGAGAGACACAGAGAGAGAGACACAGAGAGAGGGACAGTGAGAGAGAGAGAGAGAGAGAGAGAGAGAGAGACAGAGAGAGAGACAGTGAGAGAGAGGGACAGTGAGAGAGAGAGAGAGACAGAGAGAGAGATGGACAGTGAGAGAGGTGGACAGTGAGAGAGAGAGAGAGAGACACAGAGAGAGAGAGAGATAGTTAGAGAGAGAGAGAGAGAGATAGTTAGAGAGAGAGAGACAGAGAGAGGGACAGTGAGAGAGAGAGATAGAGAGAGGGACAGTGAGAGACAGAGAGAGACACACACAGTGAGTGGCTCAGTGCTTTCACCACTTTCTGTTCCACGTTCACCTTTCTTGCTTTTGAACGGTTTCTGCTTCTTGCCCCAGAATATTTACCTTGGGGTTGACAGTTGAGTTCATCCAGTGCGTGATCACAGTCTGCCGTCCCGTCACAGAGCTGCTCACGCCTCAGACACCGATTGTCCGCACACTGGAACTCTCCCGAACTGCACACGCAATGATGCTCGTCGCTGAAATCTCCACAATCATCGTGACCATCACATCTCTGAGGGTAGGCAATGCAACGGCCCGTGCTGCACTGAAACTCTGCCACTCCACAGTGTGACTGACAACCTGTGCAGGGGGGGTCATAGAACATTACAATCAATTCTTACCATCATAGAAACATAGACATTTACAGCACAGAAAGGGGCCATTCAGCCCCTTGTGTCTGCCCCGGCCGACAAAGAGCCGCCCGGCCCTCGGTCAGTGGCCCTGCAGGTTATATATAAACCTATCAACAATGTCGGAAAGGTAGAGCACCCAGTCCAACCAGTCCGCCCCACACAACTGTGACACCCCTTCTACTGAAACATTCCACTCCATCCCAACCGGAGTCATGGGATCTCCTGGGAGAGGCAAAACCAGATAAAAATCTATTTGTTTCGTCCAATCAATATGAAGATTTAAATCGCCCATGATTATTGCCGTTCCTTTATTACAAGCCTCCATTATTTCTTGATTTATAATCCGGCCAACAATGTAGCTGTGGGGGTCCTATAGACCACTCCCACCAGCGAGCTTTCCCCCTTATTATTCCTCATCTCCACCCAAACTGATTCCACATCTTGATCCTCTGAGCCAGTATCGTTTCCCAGTAACGCCCTGATCCCATCCGTTGTTCACAGGGCGACCCCACCTCCTTTTCAATCCTACTGACCCTTCCCAATTCTCAAACACCAATTATAAGTCGCAACAGGCTCAAGGGGCTCAATGTCCTGTCACTGAGCCTATAGCTGTAGGCTCCTCCCTCCCCCAGAGCCCCGCCCACTCCCCCCGGAGCCCCGCCCACTCCCCCAGAGTCCCGCCCACTCCCCCCAGAGTCCCGCCCACTCCCCCCGGAGCCCCGCCCACTCCCCCCGGAGCCCCGCCCACTCCCCCCAGAGCCCCGCCCACTCCCCCCAGAGTCCCGCCCACTCCCCCCAGAGTCCCGCCCACTCCCCCCAGAGTCCCGCCCACTCCCCCCAGAGTCCCGCCCACTCCCCCCAGAGTCCCGCCCACTCCCCCCAGAGTCCCGCCCACTCCCCCCAGAGTCCCGCCCACTCCCCCCAGAGTCCCGCCCACTCCCCCCAGAGTCCCGCCCCTTGCCCCCGGAGTCCCGCCCACTCCTCCCGGAGTCCCGCCCACTCCCCCCGGAGTCCCGCCCACTCCCCCCCAGAGCCCCGCCCACTCCCCCCAGAGTCCCGCCCACTCCCCCCAGAGTCCCGCCCACTCCCCCCAGAGTCCCGCCCACTCCCCCCAGAGTCCCGCCCACTCCCCCCAGAGTCCCGCCCCTTGCCCCCGGAGTCCCGCCCACTCCCCCCGGAGCCCCGCCCACTCCCCCCAGAGCCCCGCCCACTCCCCCCAGAGTCCCGCCCACTCCCCCCAGAGTCCCGCCCACTCCCCCCAGAGTCCCCGCCCACTCCCCCCAGAGTCCCGCCCACTCCCCCCGGAGTCCCGCCCCTTGCCCCCGGAGTCCCGCCCACTCCCCCCGGAGTCCCGCCCACTCCCCCCAGAATCTTGCCCACTCCCCCAGAGTCCCGCCCACTCCCCCCGAAGTCCCGCCCCTTACCCCCCCGGAGTCCCGCCCATCCCCCTGGAGTCCCACCCCTTGCCCCCTGGAGTCCCGCCCACTCCCCCCGGAGTCCCGCGCACTCCACCCAGGGTCCCGCCCACTCCCCCCAGGGTCCCGCCCACTCCCCCCAGGGTCCCGCCCACTCCCCCCAGGGTCCCGCCCACTCCCCCCAGGGTCCCGCCCACTCCCCCCAGGGTCCCGCCCACTCCCCCCCAGAGTCCCGCCCACTCCCCCCCAGAGTCCCGCCCCTTGCCCCCCAAAGTCCCGTCCCTTGCCCCCCAGAGTCCCGCCCACTCCCCCCAGAGTCCCGCTCACTCCCCCCAGAGTCCCGCCCACTCCCCCCAGAGTCCCGCCCACTCCCCCCAGAGTCCCGCCCACTCCCCCCAGAGACCCGCCCACTCCCCCCAGAGACCCGCCCACTCCCCCCAGAGTCCCGCCCACTGCCCCCGGAGTCCCGCCCATTCCCTCCGGAGTCCCGCTCCTTGCCCCCCGGAGTCCCGCCCCTTGCCCCGGAGTCCCGCCCCATGCCCCCCGGAGTCCTGCCCCTTGCCCCTGGAGTCCCGCCCCTTTCCCCCCGGAGTCCCGCCCCTTGCCCCCCGAAGTCCCGGACCCCCCCCACCCCCGTACCTGATTCATCAGAGTGGTCGGTGAGGCCACAGTCTCGGTCTCCATCACAGACCTGTGCACTGGGGATACATCGCCCGTCCCCACAGCGGAACTCCTCCTCCGTGCAGGCAGCGTGTGGGCAGTCCCTCTCATCGGACCGGTCAGCGCAGTCCGGCCGCCCATTGCAGCGGTCAGCCTGTGCCACACACTCCCCGCTGGCACACTGGAAGTGCTGCGCGTCACACGTGGGCACACAGAACTCATCGGACCCATCCCCGCAGTCATCCTCATTGTCACAGACCCACACCGCCGGCACACAGCGACCCGTGCCGCAGGCAAACTCCCAGTCCAAGCAGGGTGGCGACAGCTCACACGGCTGACCAGTGCACTGCCACTCCGCCCAATGGCATGTACTGTGGGCAAGAAACATCATGGTGAGCCGAGACAGTACGGCCAACACCGACATCCCCAGCATGGCCCAGGCACTGACATCCCCGCCTGGGACCGAGCCAGACAGCCCCCGTCTGGGACTGAGTGAGACAACCCCGTCTGGGACCGAGCCAGACATCCCCCGTCTGGGACTGAGTGAGACAACCCCGTCTGGGACCGAGTGAGACATCCCCGTCTGGGACCGAGCCAGACATCCCCCGTCTGGGACCGAGTGAGACATCCCCGTCTGGGACTGAGTGAGACATCCCCGTCTGGGACTGAGTGAGACATCACCGTCTGGGACTGAGTGAGACATCCCCGTCTGGGACCGAGCCAGACATCCCCCGTCTGGGACTGAGTGAGACATCCCCGTCTGGGACCGAGTGAGACATCACCGTCTGGGACTGAGTGAGACATCCCCGTCTGGGACCGAGCCAGACAGCCCCGTCTGGGACTGAGTGAGACATCCCCGTCTGGGACCGAGCCAGACAGCCCCCGTCTGGGACTGAGTGAGACATCCCCGTCTGGGACCGAGCCAGACATCCCCCGTCTGGGACTGAGTGAGACATCCCCGTCTGGGACCGAGCCAGACATCCCCCGTCTGGGACTGAGTGAGACATCACCGTCTGGGACTGAGTGAGACATCCCCGTCTGGGACCGAGCCAGACAGCCCCGTCTGGTACTGAGTGAGACATCCCCGCCTGGGACCGAGCCAGACAGCCCCGTCTGGGACTGAGTGAGACATCCCCATCTGGGACCGAGCCAGACAGCCCCGTCTGGTACTGAGTGAGACATCCCCGCCTGGGACCGAGCCAGACAGCCCCCGTCTGGGAATGAGTGAGACAACCCCGTCTGGGACCGAGTGAGACATCCCCGTCTGGGACCGAGTGAGACATCCCTGTCTGGGACCGAGTGAGACATCCCCGTCTGGGACCGAGTGAGACATCCCTGTCTGGGACTGAGTGAGACATCCCCGTCTGGGACTGAGTGAGACATCCCCGTCTGGGACTGAGTGAGACATCCCCGTCTGGGACTGAGTGAGACATCCCCGTCTGGGACTGAGTGAGGTATCCCCGTCTGGGACTGAGTGAGACATCCCCGTCTGGGACCGAGTGAGACATCCCCGTCTGGGACCGAGCCAGACAGCCCCGTCTGGGACTGAGTGAGACATCCCCGTCTGGGACTGAGTGAGACATCCCCGTCTGGGACCGAGCCAGACAGCCCCCGTCTGGGACCGAGTGAGACATCCCCGTCTGGGACCGAGCCAGACATCCCCCGTCTGGGACTGAGTGAGACATCCCCATCTGGGACTGAGTGAGACATCCCCGTCTGGGACTGAGTGAGACATCCCCCGTCTGGGACTGAGTGAGACATCCCCCGTCTGGGACTGAGTGAGACATCCCCGTCTGGGACTGAGTGAGACATCCCCGTCTGGGACTGAGTGAGACATCCCCGTCTGGGACCGAGCCAGACAGCCCCCGTCTGGGACTGAGTGAGACATCCCGCATCTGGGACTGAGTGAGACATCCCCGTCTGGGACCGAGTGAGACATCCCCCGTCTGGGACCGAGTGAGACATCCCCCGTCTGGGACCGAGTGAGACATCCCTCGTCTGGGACCGAGTGAGACATCCCCGTCTGGGACTGAGCCAGACAACCTCAGTGTGCTCACTATTGTGGGCGATGGGCCGTGTGCTCACTATTGTGGGCGATGGGCCGTGTGCTCACTATTGTGGGCGATGGGCCGTGTGCTCACTATTGTGGGCGATGGGCGGTGTGCTCACTATTGTGGGCGATGGGCCGTGTGCTCACTATTGTTGGCGATGGGCCGTGTGCTCACTATTTTGGGCGATGGGCCATGTGCTCACTATTGTCGGCGATAGGCGGTGTGCTCACTATTGTGGGCGATGGGCGGTGTGCTCACTATTGTGGGCGATGGGCCGTGTGCTCACTATTGTGGGCGATGGGCGGTGTGCTCACTATTGTGGGCGATGGGCCGTGTGCTCACTATTGTGGACGATGGGCCGTGTGCTCACTATTGTGGGCGATGGGCCGTGTGCTCACTATTGTGAACGATGGGCGGTGTGCTCACTATTGTGGACGATGGGCCGTGTGCTCACTATTGTGGACGATGGGCCGTGTGCTCACTATTGTGAACGATGGGCGGTGTGCTCACTATTGTGGGCGATGGGCGGTGTGCTCACTATTGTGGGCAATGGGCCATGTGCTCACTATTGTGGGCGATGGGCGGTGTGCTCACTATTGTGGGCGATGGGCGGTGTGCTCACTATTGTGGGCGATGGGCCGTGTGCTCACTATTGTGGGCGATGGGCCGTGTGCTCACTATTGTGGGCGATGCGCGGTGTGCTCACTATTGTGGGCGATGGGCAGTGTGCTCACTATTGTGGGCGATGGGCCGTGTGCTCACTATTGTGGGCGATGGGCCGTGTGCTCACTATTGTGGGCGATGGGCCGTGTGCTCACTATTGTGGGCGATGGGCCGTGTGCTCACTATTGTGGGCGATGGGCGGTGTGCTCACTATTGTGGGCGATGGGCCGTGTGCTCACTATTGTGGGCGATGGGCCGTGTGCTCACTATTGTGGGCGATGGGCGGTGTGCTCACTATTGTGGGCGATGGGCCGTGTGCTCACTATTGTGCGCGATGGGCAGTGTGCTCACTATTGTAGGCGATGGGCCGTGTGCTCACTATTGTGGGCGATGGGCGGTGTGCTCACTATTGTGGGCGATGGGCAGTGTGCTCGCTATTGTAGGCGATGGGCCGTGTGCTCACTCTTGTGGGCAATGGGCCGTGTGCTCACTATTGTGGGCGCTGGGCGGTGTGCTCACTATTGTGGGTGATGGGCCGTGTGCTCACTATTGTGGGCGATGGGCCATGTGCTCACTATTGTGGGCGATGGGCCGTGTGCTCACTATTGTGGGCGATGGGCCATGTGCTCACTATTGTGGCGATGGGCGGTGTGCTCACTATTGTGGGCGATGGGACGTGTGCTCACTATTGTGGGCGATGGGCCGTGTGCTCACTATTGTGGGCGATGGGCGGTGTGCTCACTATTGTGGGCAATGGGCCGTGTGCTCACTATTGTGGGCGATGCGCGGTGTGCTCACTATTGTGGGCGATGGGCCGTGTGCTCACTATTGTGGTTGATGGGCCGTGTGCTCACTATTGTGGGCGATGTGAAATAGTTGGGAATCTTTCAGATTGAGGCAGAGAAAAACAAGGTAACTCTCCAGTAGGAGGCAATTAGCAGCTAGTTAAAACCTGTTCTGTAAACGACTGACCAGTAGTGAGTCATCTGACCTAGATACAGTTTAAAAAGAGGCAGCTCGTGCAGGGCACGGAGTGCAGCAGCATAGAGTGGCATTTGTGAGTTTAGTAAGTGGGTGAGTTCAGGCAAGCGAGGGTGGCAGGTGCTGTTTGATCTTGTTTTTCCTACCAGTGCTGACACTAGAGCAGCTGATAAGGAGAGCGAGAGTAGGAGACGGAGGCCCAGAGACCAGCCCAACCAGCTGCAGACAAAGATAGAGGGGTGCGAAATCGAGAGGTGACGTCACAGCCAAGCTGGTAAGTGGTTGGCTGCTCGACTGGTAAGTATAACTCTCTTTTAGACTGACTTTTAGATTGATTTAATTAACAGCGAACTACTAAGTAACTGTTTGGTGCTGAAGTAAATTTTAGTAAGTAAATTAATTTAAGGGTTAAGTCATGGCAGGAGAGCTCGGACCCGTGTCATGCTCCTCCTGTGCTATGTGGGAAATCAGGGACACTTCCAGTGTCCCTGACTACTATGTGTGTGGGAAGTGTGTCCAGCTGCAGCTCCTGACAGACCGCATGACGGCACTGGAGCTGCGGATGGACTCACTCTGGAGCATGCGCGATGCTGAGAATGTTGTGGATAGCACATTTAGTGAGTTGGTCACACCGCAGGTAAGGGTTAGGACAGATAGTGAATGGGTGACCAAGAGACAAGGCAAGAGCAGGAAGGTAGTGCAGCAGTCCCCTGCGGTCATCTCCCTCCAAAACAGATATACCGTTTTGGATACTGTTGGGGGTGATGACTTACCAGGGGAAGGCACCAGCAGCCAGGTTCACGGCACCGTGGCTGGCTCTGCTGCACAGAAGGGCGGGAAAAATAGTGGGAGAGCGATAGTGATAGGGGAATCTATTGTAAGGGGAATAGATAGGAGTTTCTGCGGCCGCAACCGAGACTCCAGGATTGACTCCCTGGTGCAAGGGTCAAGGATGTCTCGGAGCGGCTGCAGAGCATTCTGGAGAGGGAGGGTGAACAGCCAGTTGTCGTGGTACACGTAGGTACCAACGATATAGGTAAGAAGCGGGAAGAGGTCCTACAAGCTGAATTTAGGGAGCTAGGAGTTAAATTAAAAAGTAGGACCTCAAAGGTAGTAATCTCTGGATTGCTACCAGTGTCACGTGCTAATCAGAGTAGAGGGAGCAGGATAGTTAGAATAAATACGTGGCTTGAGCAGTGGTGCAAGAGGGAGGGATTCAAATTCCTGGGACATTGGAACCAGTTCTGGGGGAAGTGGGACCTGTACAAAAGGGACGGTCTGCACTTGGGCAGGACTGGAACTGATGTCCTCGGGATAACACTTGCTAATGCAGTTCGGGAGTGTTTAAACTAATATGGCAGGGGGATGGGAACCTATGCAGCGAGACAGGGTGAAGTAATATGGAGTCAGAAACAGATGGTAGAAAGGTAAAAAGCAATAGTGGAAGGCCGAAGAAACAAAGGCAAGAAACAAAAAGGGCCACACTACATCATAATTCTAAAAGGACAAAGAATGCTAAAAAAACAAGCCTGAAGGATTGTGTCTTAATGCAAGGAGTAATCTGTAATAAGATGGATGAATTAAGTGTGCAAATAGATGTTAACAAATATGATGTGATTGGGATTACGGAGACGTGGCTCCAGGATGAGCAGGGCTGGGAACTCAACATCCAGGGGTATTCAACATTCAGGAAGGATAGAATAAAAGGAAAAGGAGGTGGGGTAGCATTGCTGGTTAAAGAGGAGATTAAGGCAATAGTTAGGAAGGACATTAGCTTGGATGATGTGGAATCTATATGGGTAGAGCTGCAGAACACGAAAGGGCAAAAAACGTTAGTGGGAGTTGTGTACAGACCTCCAAACAGTAGTAGTGATGTTGGGGAGGGCATCAAACAGGAAATTAGGGGTGCATGCAATAAAGGTGCTGCAGTTATAATGGGTGACTTTAATATGCACATAGATTGGGTTAACCAAACTGGAAGCAATACGGTGGAGGAGGATTTCCTGGAGGGCATAAGGGATGGTTTTCGAGATAAATATGTTGAGGAACCAACTAGGGGGGAGGCCATCTTAGACTGGGTGTTGTGTAATGAGAGAGGATTAATTAGCAATCTCATTGTGCGAGGCCCCTTGGGGAAGAGTGACCATAATATGGTGGAATTCTGCATTAGGATGGAGAATGAAACAGTTAATTCAGAGACCATGGTCCAGAACGTAAAGAAGGGTAACTTTGAAGGTATGAGGCGTGAATTGGCTAGGATAGATTGGCGAATGATACTGAAGGGGTTGACTGTGGATGGGCAATGGCAGACATTTAGAGACTGCATGGATGAACTACTACAATTGTACATCCCTGTCTGGCGTAAAAATAAAAAAGGGAAGGTGGCTCAACCGTGGCTATCTAGGGAAATCAGGGATAGTATTAAAGCCAAGGAAGTGGCATACAAATTGGCCAGAAATAGCAACGAACCCGGGGACTGGGAGAAATTTAGAACTCAGCAGAGGAGGACAAAGGGTTTGATTAGGGCAGGGAAAATGGAGTACGAGAAGAAGCTTGCAGGGAACATCAAGACGGACTGCAAAAGCTTCTATAGATATGGAAAGAGAAAAAGGTTAGTAAAGACAAATGTAGGTCCCCTGCAGTCAGAATCAGGGGAAGTCATAACGGGGAACAAAGAAATGGCAGACCAATTGAACAAGTACTTTGGTTCGGTATTCACTAAGGAGGACACAAACAACCTTCCGGATATAAAAGGGGTCAGAGGGTCTAGTAAGGAGGAGGAAGTGAGGGAAATCCTTATTAGTCGGGAAATTGTGTTGGGGAAATTGATGGGATTGAAGGCCGATAAATCCCCAGGGCCTGATGGACTGCATCCCAGAGTACTTAAGGAGGTGGCCTTGGAAATAGCGGATGCATTGACAGTCATTTTCCAACATTCCATTGACTCTGGATCAGTTCCTATGGAGTGGAGGGTAGCCAATGTAACCCCACTTTTTAAAAAAGGAGGGAGAGAGAAAACAGGGAATTATAGACCGGTCAGCCTGACATCAGTCGTGGGTAAAATGATGGAATCAATTATTAAGGATTTCATAGCAGTGCATTTGGAAAGAGGTGACATGATAGGTCCAAGTCAGCATGGATTTGTGAAAGGGAAATCATGCTTGACAAATCTTCTGGAATTTTTTGAGGATGTTTCCAGTAGAGTGGACAAAGGAGAACCAGTTGATGTGGTGTATTTGGACTTTCAGAAGGCTTTCGACAAGGTCCCACACAAGAGATTAATGTGCAAAGTTAAAGCACATGGGATTGGGGGTAGTGTGCTGACGTGGATTGAGAACTAGTTGTCAGACAGAAAGCAAAGAGTAGGAGTAAATGGGGACTTTTCATAATGGCAGGCAGTGACTAGTGGGGTACCGCAAGGTTCTGTGCTGGGGCCCCAGCTGTTTACACTGTACATTAATGATTTAGATGAGGGGATTAAATGCAGTATCTCCAAATTTGCAGATGACACTAAGTTGGGTGGCAGTGTGAGCTGCGAGGAGGATGCTATGAGGCTGCAGAGTGACTTGGATAGGTTAGGTGAATGGGCAAATGCATGGCAGATGAAGTATAATGTGGATAAATGTGAGGTTATCCACTTTGGTGGTAAAAACAGAGAGACAGACTATTATCTGAATGGTGACAGATTAGGAAAAGGGAAGGTGCAACGAGACCTGGGTGTCATGGAACATCAGTCATTGAAGGTTGGCATGCAGGTACAGCAGGCGGTTAAGAAAGCAAATAGCATGTTGGCCTTCATAGCGAGGGGATTTGAGTACAGGGGCAGGGAGGTGTTACTACAGTTGTACAGGGCCTTGGTGAGGCCACACCTGGAGTATTGTGTACAGTTTTGGTCTCCTAACTTGAGGAAGGACATTCTTGCTATTGAGGGAGTGCAGCGAAGGTTCACCAGACTGATTCCCGGGATGGCGGGACTGACCTATCAAGAAAGACTGGATCAACTGGGCTTGTATTCACTGGAGTTCAGAAGAGTGAGAGGGTATCTCATAGAAACGTTTAAAATTCTGACGGGTTTAGACAGGTTAGATGCAGGAAGAATGTTCCCAATGTTGGGGAAGTCCAGAACCAGAGGTCACAGTCTAAGGATAAGGGGTAAGCCATTTAGGACTGAGATGAGGAGGAATTTCTTCACCCAGAGAGTGGTGAACCTGTGGAATTCTCTACCACAGAAAGTTGTTGAGGCCAATTCACTAAATATATTCAAAAAGGAGTTAGATGAGGTCCTTACTACTCGGGGGATCAAGGGGTATGGTGAGAAAGCAGGAATGGGGTACTGAAGTTGCATGTTCAGCCATGAACCCATTGAATGGCGGTGCAGGCTAGAAGGGCCGAATGGCCTACTCCTGCACCTATTTTCTGTGTTTCTATGGGCCGTGTGCTCACTATTGTGGGCGATGGGCGGTGTGCTCACTATTGTGGGCGATGGGCCGTGTGCTCACTATTGTGGGCGATGGGCCGTGTGCTCACTATTGTGGGCGATGGGCCGTGTGCTCACACTCGGATACCGACACACTCACCAGTTCTGACAGTCCTCGGTGATCACCGCTCCCTCGGGAAACACGGCATCTCCCCAATAACAGGAGCATTCTGTGGGGTTAATGCATCCGGAATCTGGACAGGAACAGAGTCCAGAGTTAGATCTGTGGGACACAGTGTCCGGGGGGGGGCGGGGACAGTGTCCGCGGGGGGGGGGGGGGGTTAGTGTCCGGGGGGGGGGGGGGGGGGTTAGTATCCGGGGGGGGGTCAGTGTCCGGGGGGGGCGGTCAGTGTCCCGGGGGGGGGGGGTCAGTGTCCGGGGGGGGGGGGGGGTCAGTGTCCCGGGGGGGGGGGGTCAGTGTCCAGGGTGGGGGGGGGGGGTTAGTATCCGGGGGGGGGTCAGTATCCGGGGGGGTCAGTGTCCGGGGGGGCGGTCAGTGTCCGGGGGGGGCGGGGACAGTGTCCGCGGTGGGGGGGGTCAGTGTCCGGGGGGGGGGGGGGGTCAGTGTCCCGGGGGGGGGGGGTCAGTGTCCAGGGTGGGGGGGGGGGGTTAGTATCCAGGGGGGGGGTCAGTATCCGGGGGGGTCAGTGTCTGGGGGGGGGTCAGTGTCCGGGGGGGTCAGTGTCTGGGGGGGTCAGTGTCCAAGGGGGCGGGGGGTCAGTGTCCGGGGGGAGGTCAGTGTCAGGGGGGGCAGGGGGGTCAGTGTCCGGGGGGGTGGTCAGTGTCCGGGGGGGAGGGGTCAGTATCCGGGGGGGGTCAGTGTCCGGGGGGTGAGGATCAGTGTCCGGGGGTGAGGGTCAGTGTCCGGGGGGGAGGTCAGTGTCCGGGGGGGAGGTCAGTGTCCGGGGGGGAGGTCAGTGTCCGGGGGGAGGGGTCAGTATCTGGGGGGGGGGGGGTCAGTGTCCGGGGGGGGGTCAGTGTCCGGGGGGTGGTCAGTGTCCGGGGGGGGGGGGGGTCAGTATCCGGGGGGGGGGGGGTCAGTGTCCGGGGGGGGGGGGGGTCAGTGTCCGGGGGGGTGAGGGTCAGTGTCTGGGAGGGGGTTCCATTGTTCGGGGGGGGTGGGTCAGTGTCCGGGGGGGTGGGCGGGGGGTCAGTGTCCGGGGGGGAGGGGTCAGTATCCGGGGGGGGTGGGGTCAGTGTCCGGGGGGGTGAGGGTCAGTGTCCGGGGGGGAGGTCAGTGTCCGGGGGGGAGGGGTCAGTATCCGGGGGGGGGTCAGTGTCGGGGGGGGGGGGTCAGTGTCCGGGGGGGTGAGGGTCAGTGTCCGGGGGGAGGTCAGTGTCCGGGGGGAGGGGTCAGTGTCCGGGGGGGGGGTCAGTGTCGGGGGGGGGGGGGGTCAGTGTCCGGGGGGGTGAGGGTCAGTGTCCGGGGGGGAGGTCAGTGTCCGGGGGGGAGGGGTCAGTATCCGGGGGGGGGGGGGGGAGTCAGTGTCCGGGGGGGTGAGGGTCAGTGTCCGGGGGGGAGGTCAGTGTCCGGGGGGGAGGGGTCAGTATCCGGGGGGGGGGGGTCAGTGTCGGGGGGGGGGGGGTCAGTGTCCGGGGGGGTGAGGGTCAGTGTCCGGGGGGGAGGGTCAGTGTCCGGGGGGAGGGGTCAGTATCCGGGGGGGGGGGGAGTCAGTGTCCGGGGGGTGAGGGTCAGTGTCCGGGGGGGAGGTCAGTGTCCGGGGGGGAGGGGTCAGTATCCGGGGGGGGGGGTCAGTGTCGGGGGGGGGGGGTCAGTGTCCGGGGGGGTGAGGGTCAGTGTCCGGGGGGGTGGTTAGTGTCCGGGGGGGGGTCAGTATCCGGGGGGGGGGGGGGTCAGTGTCCGGGGGGGGGTCAGTGTCCGGGGGGGTGAGGGTCAGTGTCCGGGAGGGGGTTCCATTGTTCGGGGGGGTGGGTCAGTGTCCGGGGGGGGGTGGGCGGGGGTGGTCAGTGTCCGGGGGGGAGGGGTCAGTATCCGGGGG
>NW_027250988.1:0-77102 GCF_044704955.1 Pristiophorus japonicus
AGGAGAAAGGGGGGAAGGGGGAGGAGAAAGGGGGAGAAGGGGGAGGAGAAAGGGGGGGAAGGGGGAGGAGAAAGGGGGGGAAGGGGGAGGAGAAAGGGGGGAAGGGGGAGGAGAAAGGGGGAAGGGGGAGGAGGAAAGGGGGGTGGGGAGAGGTAGCATAGGGAGGGGAGGGGAGGGGAGGGGGGCAGGGGAGGGGGAGGGGAGGGGGAGGGGAGGGGGAGGGGAGGGGGAGGGAGGGGGAGGGGGAGGGGGAGGGGGAGGGGAGGGGGAGGGAGGGGGGAGGGGGAGGGGGGGGAGGGGGAGGGGGAGGGGGAGGGGGAGGGGAGGGAGGGAGGGAGGGAGGATAGTGAGGAGGTTCTGGCTGCTGATCACGTACTTACCCCGGGAGGTGTGTCAGTGTCGGATATCGACAAGCTCAGACTTGCCTGTGAGGCCTCCCATGTTCGAATAGCCACTGCCTGGGCTCATGGTGGAAGTGCATTTGGGGAAAATTACGTGGGGCCCTGAGACACAGCCCACAGTGTTGTAAGGGGACATGGCAGGCGGGAGACGGGACGAGACACCAGGGGCAGCAGTGGAGAAGCACAGCTCAGTGCACTGCTCCGTCTTGGCTCAGAGACACGGACATGTCACAACAAGTGCAGAGCTCTCAGCCCCTCTGCTCACATTCCCCGGCAAACAGCTCTTCCCTGCCCGCTGTCAGAGGCTTGCTCACACACACACGCCAGCCTCTCTCTCTCTCTCTCTCTCAGGTTCGGCAACTGACAATCAGACTCTGTTGCGAAGAGCATAAGTGGCTGATCTCCCTTTACAACAGCAGTTTTCAAACTGAAGGTGGTTGGAGGGGCTGTCTTGGACTCTCAGCCGTGGCTTAGTGGGCAGCATACGCGCCTGAGTCAGCGGGTTGTGGGTTCAAGTCCCACGCAGGGATTTGAGCACATAAATCTAGGCTGACACTCCCAGTGCAGTGCTGAGGGAGTGCTGCACTGTCGGAGGTGCCGTCTTTCAGATGAGACGTTAAACCGAGGCCCAGTCTGCCCTCTCAGGTGGACATAAAATATCTCATGGCACCATTGTGATGAAGAGCAGGGGAGTTATCCCTGGTATCCTGGGTTCAATATTCATCCCTCAATCAACATCACTAAGAGATTATCACATTGCTGTTTGTGGGAGCTTGCTGTGCGCAGATTGGCTGTCGCACTACAACAGTGACTACACTTCAAAAAGTATTTCACTGGCTGTGAAGCACTTTGGAACATCCGGTGGTCGAGAAAGGTGCTATGGAAATGCAAGTCTTTCTTTCTAGAGGGGCGTCTGGAGCTCATCAGCCTCCTATAATGTTGACCAACGCACATCTTATTTCTGACATTGTACTGAAAATATTTTCTACCATACTAAAACAACAACTTGCATTTATATAGCATTTTGAATGTCGCAAAACGCCCCAAGGCGCTTCACAGGAGCGATTCTCAACAAAATTTGACACCGAGCCACATAAGGAGATATTAGGAAAGGTGACTTGGTCAAAGGCCGCGAGAGGTAGCGGGAGTTCTTGGTCGCTGAGGCGTGAGTCCGGGGATCGGCAGAGGCCTATAAAGGCCGCGAGAGGCAGCGGGAGTTCGTGGTCGCTGAGGCGTGAGTCCGGGGATCGGCAGAGGCCTATAAAGGCCACGAGAGGCAGCGGGAGTTCGTGGTCGCTGAGGCGCGAGTCCGGGGATCGGCAGAGGCCTATAAAGGCCGCGAGAGGCAGCGGGAGTTCGTGGTCGCTGAGGCGCGAGTCCGGGGATCGGCAGAGGCCTATAAAGGCCGCCAGCCGCAGCGGGAGTTCGTGGTCGCTGAGGCGTGAGTCCAGGGATCGGCAGAGGCCGATAAAGGCCGCGAAAGGCAGCGGTAGTTCGTGGTCGCTGAGGCGTGAGTCTGGGGATCGGCGAGAGGCCTATAAAGGCCGCGAAAGGCAGCGGTAGTTCGTGGTCGCTGAGGCGTGAGTCCGGGGATCGGCGAGAGGCCTATAAAGGCTGCAAGAGACAGCGGGAGTTCGTGGTCGCTGAGGCGTGAGCCCGGGGATCGGCAGTGGCCTATAAAGGCCGCGAAAGGCAGCGGTAGTTCGTGGTCGCTGAGGCGTGAGTCCGGGGATCGGCGAGAGGCCTATAAAGGCTGCAAGAGACAGCGGGAGTTCGTGGTCGCTGAAGCGTGAGCCCGGGGATCGGCAGTGGCCTATAAAGGCATGCTTGTGCAGCTGCAGGGAGAAGGCAAAAAAGTAGAAAGAAAACAAAAGGTGACGTCACAGCCAAGCGGGTAAGTGATTGGTAAGTAGTTTTTCTTTTTCTTTTTATATCAGTAAGTCACCTTTGTTGTTGCCAATTTAAGTGTATCTAAGGGTTAAGTCATGGCAGGAGAGCTCGGACACGTGTTATGCTCCTCCTGTACTATGTGGGAAGTCAGGGACGCTTCCGGTGTCCCTTACGACTACGTGTGCAGGAAGTGTATCCGCCTGCAGCTCCTGACGGACCGCATTGCGGCACTGGAGCTGCGGGTGGATTCACTCTGGAGCATCCACGATGCTGAGAATGACGTGAATAGCACATTTAGTGAGTTGGTCTTACCGCAGGTAAAGGGTACACAGCCAGATAGGGAATGAAAGACCAACAGGAAGAGCAGTGCAAGAAAGGTAGTCCAGGGGGCCCCTGCAAAACAGATACACCGCTTTAGGTACTGTTGAGGGGGATGACTCATCAGGGGAGGGCAGCAGCAGCCAAGTTCATGGCACCATGGCGGGCTCTGCTGCACAGGAGGGCAGGAATAAGAGTGGGAGAGCTTTAGTGATAGGGGATTCAATTGTAAGGGGAATAGATAGACGTTTCTGCAGCCGCAACCGAGACTCCAGGATGGTATGTTGCCTCCCTGGTGCAAGGGTCAAGGATGTCTCGGAGCGGGTGCAGGACGTTCTGAAAAGGGAGGGTGAACAGCCAGTTGTCGTGGTGCATATAGGTACCAACGACATAGGTAAAAAATGAGATGTGGTCCTACGAGACGAATGTAGGGAGCTAGGAGTTAAATTAAAAAGTAGGACCTCAAAAGTAGTAATCTCAGGATTGCTACAAGTGCCACGTGCTTGTCAGAGTAGGAATCGCAGAATAGCTCAGATCAATACGTGGCTTGAGGAGTGGTGCAGAAGGAAGGGATTCAAATTCCTGGGACCGGTTCTGGGGGAGGTGGAACCAGTACAAACCGGACGGTCTGCACCTGGGCAGGACCGGAACCAATGTCCTCGGGGGAGTGTTTGCTCGTGCTGTTGGGGAGGAGTTAAACTAATATGGCAGGGGGATGGGAACGTATGCAGGGAGACAGAGGAAAATAAAATGGAGTCAGAAGCAAAATATAGAAAGGAGAATAGTAAAAGTGGAGGGGAGAGAAACCCAAGGCAAAAAACAAAAAAAGTGCCACATTACAGCAAAATTCTAAAGGGGCAAAGTGTGTTAAAAAAACAAGCCTGAAGGCTCTGTGCCTCATTGCGAGGAGTATTCAGAATAAGATGGATGAATTAACTGCGCAGATAGCAGTTAACGGATACGATGTGATTGGCATCATGGAGACATGGCTCCAAGGTGACCAAGGCTGGGAACTCAACATCCAGGGGTATTCAGCATTTAGGAAGGATAGACAGAAAGGAAAAGGAGGCGGGGTGGCATTGCTGGTTAAAGAAGAAATCAATGCAATTGTAAGGAAGGACATTAGCCTGGATGATGTGGAATCGGTATGGGTGGAGCTGCGGAATTTCAAAGGGCTAAAAACGCTAGTGGGAGTTGTGTATAGACCACCAAACAGTAGTAGTGAGGTTGGGGACAGCATCAAACAAGAAATAAGGGATGCGTGCAATAAAGGTACAGCAGTAATCATGGGCGACTTTAATCTACATATTGATTGGGCTAACCTAACTGGTAGCAATGCGGTGGAGGAGGATTTCCTGGAGTGTATTAGGGATGGTTTTCTAGACCAATATGTCGAGGAACCAACCAGGGAGCTGGCCATCCTAGACTGGGTGATGTGTAATGAGAAGGGACCAATTAGCAATCTTTTGTGCGAAGTCCCTTGGGGAAAAGTGACCATAATATGGTAGAATTCCTTATTTAGAAGAAGTGTGACAAAGTTAATTCGGAAACTAGGATCCTGGACTTAAGGAAAGGTAACTTCGACGGTATGAGGCTTGAATTGGCTAGAATAGACTGGCAAAGGATACTCAAACGGTTGACGGTGGATAGGCAGTGGCAAACATTTAAAGATCACATAAATGAACTTCAGCAATTGTTCATCCCTGTCTGGAGTAAAAATAAAACAGGGAAGGTGGCTCAACCGTGGCTAACAAGGGAAATTAAGGATAGTGTTAAAGCCAAGGAAGAGGCATATAAATTGGCCAGAAAAAGCAACAAACCTGAGGACTGGGAGAAATTTATAATTCAGCAGAGGAGGACAAAGGGTTTAATTAGGAGGGGGAAAATAGAGTATGAGAGGAAGCTTGCAGTGAATATAAAAACTGACTGCAATAGCTTCTATAAATATGTGAAGAGAAAAAGATTAGTAAAGACAAACGTAGGTCCCTTGCAGTCGGATTCAGGTGAATTTATAATGGGGAACAAAGAAATGGCAGACCAATTGAACCAATACTTTGGTTCTGTCTTCACGAAGGAAGATACAAATAACCTTCCGATGGTATTAGGGGACAGTGGGTCTAGTGAGGAGGAGGAACTGAAGGATATCCTTATTAGGCGGGAAATTGTGTTTGGGAAATTGATGGGATTGAAGGCCGATAAATCCCCGGGGCCTGATAGTCTGCATCCCAGAGTACTCAAGGAAGTGGCCCAAGAAATAGTGGATGCATTGGTGATCATTTTCCAACAGTCTATCGACTCTGGACAAGTTCCTATGGACTGGAGGGTAGCTAATGTAACACCACTTTTTAAAAAAGGAGGGAGAGAGAAAACGGGTAATTCCAGACCGATTAGCCAGACATCAGTAGTGGGGAAAATGTTGGAATCAATCATTAAGGATGAAATAGCAGCACATTTGGAAAGCAGTGACAGGATCCGACCAAGTCAGCATGGATTTATGAAAGAGAAATCATGCTTGACAAATCTTCTGGAATTTTTTGAGGATGGAACTAGCAGAGTGGACAAGGGAGAACCAGTGGATGTGGTGTATTTGGACTTTCAAAAGGCTTTTGACAAGGTCCCGCACAAGAGATTGGTGTGCAAAATCAAAGCACATGGTATTGAGGGTAATATACTGACGTGCATAGGGACCTGGTTGGCAGACAGGAAGCAGAGAGTTGGGATAAACGGGTCCTTTTCAGAATGGCAGGCAGTGACTCGTGGAGTGCTGCAGGGCTCAGTGCTGGGACCCCAGCTCTTTACAATATATATTAATGATTTAGATGAAGGAACAGAGTGTAATATCTCCAAGTTTGTGGATGACACTAAACTGGGTGGTGGTGTGAGCTGTGAGGACGATGCTAAGAGGCTGCAGGGTGACTTGGACAGGTTAGGTGAGTGGGCAAATGCATGGCAGACGCAATACAATATGGATAAATGTGAGGTTATCCATTTTGGAGGCACAAACACGAAGGCAGAATATTATCTGAATGGCGGCAGACTAGGAAAAGGGGAGGCGCAACGAGACCTGGGTGTCATGGTCCATCAGTCACTGAAAGTGCAACAGGCGGTAAAGAAGGCAAATGGTATGTTGGCCTTCATAGCTAAGGGATTTGAATATAGAAGCAGGGACGTCTTAATGCAGCTGTACAGGGCCTTAAGTGAGGGCTCACCTGGAATATTGTGTTCAGTTTTGGTCTCCTAGTCTGAGGAAGGACGTTCTTGCTATTGAGGGAGTGCAGCGAAGGTTCACCAGACTGATTCCAGGGATGGCTGGGCTGTCATATGAGGAGAGACTGGATCAACTGGGCCTTTATTCACTGGAGTTTAGAAGGATGAGAGGGGATCTCATAGAAACATAAGATTCTGACGGGACTGGACAGGATAGATGCGGGAAGAATGTTCCCAATGTTGGGAAGTCCAGAACCAGGGGACATAGTCTTAGGATAAGGGGTAGGCCATTTAAGACTGAGATGAGGAGAAACTTCTTCGCTCAGAGAGTTGGTAACCTGTGGAATTCCCTGCCGCAGAGAGTTGTTGATGCCAGTTCACTGGATATATTCAAGAGGGAGTGAGATATGGCCCTTACGGTTATGGGGATCAAGGGGTATGGAGAGAAAGCAGGAAAGGGGTACTGAAGGAATGATCAGCCATGATCTTATTGAATGGCGGTGCGGGCTCGAAGGGCCTACTCCTGCACCTATTTTCTATGTTTCTAGTTTCTAAGAGGTAGGTTTTAAGGAGCATCTTAAAGGAGGAAAGAGAGGTAGAGAGATGGAGAGGTTTAGGGAGGGAGTTCCAGAACTTGGGGCCTAGGCAACAGTTGGCCACCAATGGTTGAGCGATTATAATCAGGGATGCTCAAGAGGGCAGAATTAGAGGAGTGGAGACATCTCGGGGGAGGGTTGTGGGGCTGGAGGAGATTACAGAGATAGGGAGGGGCGAGGCCATGGATTGATTTGTAAACAAGGATTGAGAATTTTGAAATTGAGGCGTTGCTTTACCGGGAGCCAATATAGGTCAGTGAGCACAGGGGGTTATGGGTGAGCGGGACTCGGTAACTTTTAACATTGTTGTCGGCAATTTAAGTGTATCTAAGGGTTAAGTCATGGCAGGACAGCTCAGTCATGTGATATGCTCCTCCTGTACCATGTGGGAACACGGGGACAACACCTGTGTCCCTGACGACTACATGTGCGGGAAGTGTGTCCACCTCCGGCTACTGACGGTCCGCGTTGCGGAGTTGGAGCTGAAGGTGGATTCACTCTGGAGCATCCACGACGCTGAGAATGACGTGAGTATCACGTGTAGCGAGTTGGTCTTACCGCAGGAGAAGGGTCCACAGCCAGCGAGGGAATGGAAGACCAGCAGGAAGAGTAGTGCAAGGAAGGTAGTGCAGGGGTCCCCTGTGGTCATCCCACTGCAAAACAGATACACTGCTTTGAGTGCTGTTGAGGGGGATGACTCATCAGGAGTGGGCAGCAGCAGCCAAGTTCATGGCACCGTGGCTGGCTCTGTTGCACAGGAGGGCAGGAAAAAGAGTGGGCGAGCGATAGTGATAGGGGATTCAATTGTAAGGGGAATAGATAGGCGTTTCTGCGGCCGCAACCGAGACTCCAGGATGGTATGTTGCCTCCCTGGTGCAAGGGTCAAGGATGTCTCGGAGCGGGTGCAGGACATTCTAAAAAGGGAGGGAGAACAGCCAGTTGTCGTGGTGCACGTTGGTACCAATGACATAGGTAAAAAAAGGGATGAGTTCCTACGAAATGAATTTAAGGAGCTAGGAGCTAAATTAAAAAGTAGGACCTCAAAAGTAGTAATCTCGGGATTGCTACCAGTGCCATGTGCTAGTCAGAGTAGGAATCGCAGGATAGCTCAGATGAATACGTGGCTTGAGCAATGGTGCAGCAGGGAGGGATTCAAATTCCTGGGGCATTGGAACCGGTTCTGGGGGAGGTGGGACCAGTACAATCCGGACGGTCTGCACCTGGGCAGAATCGGAACCAATGTCCTCGGGGGAGTGTTTGCTAGTGCTGTTGGGGAGGAGTTAAACTAATATGGCAGGGGGATGGGAACCAATGCAGGGAGATAGAGGGAAACAAAAAGGAGGCAAAAACAAAAGACAGAAAGGAGATGAGGAAAAGTGGAGGGCAGAGAAACCCAAGGCAAAGAACAAAAAGGGCCATTGTACAGCAAAATTCTAAAAGGACAGAGGGTGTTAAAAAAACAAGCCTAAAGGCTTTGTGTCTTAATGCAAGGAGTATCCGCAATAAGGTGGATGAATTAACTGTGCAAATAGATGTTAACAAATATGATGTGATTGGGATTACGGAGACGTGGCTCCAGGATGAGCAGGGCTGGGAACTCAACATCCAGGGGTATTCAACATTCAGGAAGGATAGAATAAAAGGAAAAGGAGGTGGGGTAGCATTGCTGGTTAAGGAGGAGATTAAGGCAATAGTTAGGAAGGACATTAGCTTGGATGATGTGGAATCTATATGGGTAGAGCTGCAGAACACCAAAGGGCAAAAACCGTTAGTGGGAGTTGTGTACAGACCTCCAAACAGTAGTAGTGATGTTGGGGAGGGCATCAAACAGGAAATTAGGGGTGCGTGCAATAAAGGTGCAGCAGTTATAATGGGTGACTTTAATATGCACATAGATTGGGCTAACCAAACTGGAAGCAATACGGTGGAGGAGGATTTTCTGGAGTGCATAAGGGATGGTTTTTTAGACCAATATGTCGAGGAACCAACTAGGGGGGAGGCCATCTTAGACTGGGTGTTATGTAATGAGAAAGGATTAATTAGCAATCTCGTTGTGCGAGGCCCCTTGGGGAAGAGTGACCATAATATGGTGGAATTCTGCATTAGGATGGAGAATGAAACAGTTAATTCAGAGACCATGGTCCAGAACTTAAAGAAGGCTAACTTTGAAGGTATGAGGCGTGAATTGGCTGAGATGGATTGGCGAATGATACTTAAGGGGTTGACTGTGGATGGGCAATGGCAGACATTTAGAGACCGCATGGATGAACTACAACAATTGTACATTCCTGTCTGGCATAGAAATAAAAAAGGGAAGGTGGCTCAACCGTGGCTATCAAGGGAAATCAGGGATAGTATTAAAGCCAAGGAAGTGGCATACAAATTGGCCAGAAATAGCAGCGAACCTGGGGACTGGGAGAAATTTAGAACTCAGCAGAGGAGGACAAAGGGTTTGATTAGGGCAGGGAAAATGGAGTATGAGAAGAAGCTTGCAGGGAACATTAAGACGGATTGCAAAAGTTTCTATAGATATGTAAAGAGAAAAAGGTTAGTAAAGACAAACGTAGGTCCCCTGCAGTCAGAATCAGGGGAAGTCATAACGGGGAACAAAGAAATGGCGGACCAATTGAACAAGTACTTTGGTTCGGTATTCACGAAGGAGGACACGAACAACCTTCCGGTTATAAAAGGGGTCGGGGGGTCTAGTAAGGAGGAGGAACTGAGGGAAATCCTTATTAGCCGGGAAATTGTGTTGGGGAAATTGATGGGATTGAAGGCCGATAAATCCCCAGGGCCTGATGGACTGCATCCCAGAGTACTTAAGGAGGTGGCCTTGGAAATAGTGGATGCGTTGACAGTCATTTTCCAACATTCCATTGACTCTGGATCAGTTCCTATGGAGTGGAGGGTAGCCAATGTAACCCCACTTTTTAAAAAAGGAGGGAGAGAGAAAACAGGGAATTATAGACCGGTCAGCCTGACATCGGTAGTGGGTAAAATGATGGAATCAATTATTAAGGATGTCATAGCAGTGCATTTGGAAAGAGGTGACATGATAGGTCCAAGTCAGCATGGATTTGTGAAAGGGAAATCATGCTTGACAAATCTTCTGGAATTTTTTGAGGATGTTTCCAGTAGAGTGGATAAGGGAGAACCAGTTGATGTGGTATATTTGGACTTTCAGAAGGCGTTCGACAAGGTCCCACACAAGAGATTGATGTGCAAAGTTGGAGCACATAGGATTGGGGGTAGTGTACTGACATGGATTGAGAACTGGTTGTCAGACAGGAAGCAAAGAGTAGGAGTAAATGGGTACTTTTCAGAATGGCAGGCAGTGACTAGTGGGGTACCGCAAGGTTCTGTGCTGGGGCCCCAGCTGTTTACACTGTACATTAATGATTTAGATGAGGGGATTAAATGTAGTATCTCCAAATTTGCGGATGACACTAAGTTGGGTGGCAGTGTGAGCTGCGAGGAGGATGCTGTGAGGCTGCAGAGCGACTTGGATAGGTTAGGTGAGTGGGCAAATGCATGGCAGATGAAGTATAATGTGGATAAATGTGAGGTTATCCACTTTGGTGGTAAAAACAGAGAGACAGACTATTATCTGAATGGTGACAGATTAGGAAAAGGGGAGGTGCAAAGAGACCTGGGTGTCATGGTACATCAGTCATTGAAGGTTGGCATGCAGGTGCAGCAGGCGGTTAAGAAAGCAAATGGCATGTTGGCCTTCATAGCAAGGGGATTTGAGTACAGGGGCAGGGAGGTGTTGCTACAGTTGTACAGGGCATTGGTGAGGCCACACCTGGAGTATTGTGTACAGTTTTGGTCTCCTAACCTGAGGAAGGACATTCTTGCTATTGAGGGAGTGCAGCGAAGGTTCACCAGACTGATTCCCGGGATGGCGGGACTGACCTATCAAGAAAGACTGGATCAACTGGGCTTGTATTCACTGGAGTTCAGAAGAATGAGAGGGGACCTCATAGAAACATATAAAATTCTGACGGGGTTAGACAGGTTAGATGCAGGAAGAATGTTCCCAATGTTGGGGAAGTCCAGAACCAGGGGTCACAGTCTAAGGATAAGGGGTAAGCCATTTAGGACCGAGATGCGGAGGAACTTCTTCACCCAGAGAGTGGTGAACCTGTGGAATTCTCTACCACAGAAAGTTGTTGAGGCCAATTCACTAAATATATTCAAAAAGGAGTTAGATGAGGTCCTTACTGCTAGGGGGATCAAGGGGTATGGCGAGAAAGCAGGAATGGGGTACTGAAGTTGAATGTTCAGCCATGAACTCATTGAATGGCGGTGCAGGCTAGAAGGGCCGAATGGCCTACTCCTGCACCTATTTTCTATGTTTCTATGTTTCTATGAATTAGGACACGGGGCAGTGAGCACAGGGGGTTATGGGTGAGCGGGACTCGGTGCGAATTAGGACACGGGGCAGTGAGCACAGGGGGTTATGGGTGAGCGGGACTCGGTGCGAATTAGGACACGGGGCAGCCTAGTTTTGAAGTTTACGGTGGGTGGAGGATGGGAGGCCGGCCAGGAGAGCACTGCAATTGTCGAGTCTGGCGGTGACAAAGGCAGGGATGAGGGCTTGAGCAGCGGATGAGCTGAGGCAGGGGCGGAGACGGGCGATGTTACGGAGGTGGAAATAATACTTGAAGGGACAAATTGCAGGGCTGTGGGGAAAGAGCAGGGGGAGTGGGACTAATTGGATCGCTTTTTCATACAGCCGGCATAGTCACGACGGGCCGAATGGCCTCCTCCTGTGCTGTACGAGGCCAACATCCCCAGCATTTATTGACTTGACGCACGCTCGCGCACACACAGTTTTCAACATACGAACATAAGAAATAGGAGCAGGAGTAGGCCATCCAGCCCCTCGAGCCTGCTCCGCCATTTAATATGATCATGGCTGATCTGATCATGGACTCAGGTCCACTTCCCTGCCCACTCCCCATAACCCCTTATCGGTTAAGAAACTGTCCATCTCTGTCTTAAACTTATTCAATGTCCCAGCTTCCACAGCTCTCTGAGGCAGCGAATTCCACAGTTTTACAACCCTCAGAGAAGAAATTCCTCCTCATCTCAGTATTAAATGGGCAGCCCCTTATTCTAAGATTATGCCCTCAAGTTCTAGTCTCCCCCATCAGTGGGAACATCCTCTCTGCATCCACCTTGTCAAGCCCTCTGATAATCTTATACATCTCGATAAGAATCGACTCTCATTCTTCTGAATTCCAATGAGTCGAGGCCCAACCTCCTCAACCTTTCCTCATAAGTCAACCCCCTCATACCCAGAATCAACCCAGTGAACCTTCTCTGAACTGCCTATAAAGCAAGTATATCCTTCCGTAAATATGGAAACCAAAACTGTACGCAGTATTCCAAGTGTGGCCTGTGCGACCCAGCTTCTCACCCACGGAGCTGGAGAGTGGGGCAGTGGGCACAAGAAGGTTGGGCCCGGAAACGATGCCTCCCCTGGTTGGATAACTCGTCAAGCCTGTTCTGACGCAAGAAAAGGCTACTCGACGAGATAGGTAACGAGTCTGAAACTGTACCTCAGCATCGCCACGCGACAACGTGAGGGATGCTGGCTAATTTTATTCCCTTACTCACCCACTGTTGCTCAGCATCGTGCTAGACCACAGACTTGAGCACACAATCCAGGCCGACACTCGCAGTGCAGTACTGAGGGAGCGCCGCACTGTCGGAGGGGCGGCACGTCAGGGAGGGCCGCACTGTCGGAGGGGCGGCACGTCAGGGAGGGCCGCACTGTCGGAGGGGCGGCATGTCAGGGAGGGTCGCACTGAGGGAAGGCCGCACTGTCGGAGGGGCGGCACTCAGGGAGGGCCGCACTGAGGGAGGTACCGTCTTTTGGATGAGACATTAAACTGAGGCCGCGTCTGCCCTCTCGGGTGGGTGTAAAAGATCCCGTGGCACTATTTTGAAGAAGAGCAGGGGCGTTATCCCCGGTCCTGGGCCAATATTTATCCCTCAATCAACATCATTAAAGCAGATTATCTGGTCTTTATCCCCGAGTCAACAGAACAAAAAAAAACAGATGATCTAGTCACAATCACATCACTGTTTTTGGGAGCTTGCTGTGCGCAAATTGGCTGCCACATTTCCTACATTATAACAGTGACTCCATATCAAATGTACTTCATTGTCTAAAGTGCTTTGGGACCTCCTGAGGTCCTGTGAGGCACTATAGAAATGCAAGTCTTTCTTTTACAGCAGTAAATAAAACCCCTGTAGCTTTTGAGAGGACAGTATTGGGGGTAATATACTGACATGGATAGGGAACTGGTTGGCAGACAGGAAGCAGAGAGTCGGGATAAACGTGTCCTTTTCAGAATGGCAGGCAGTGACTTGTGGAGTGCCGCAGGGCTCAGTGCTGGGACCCCAGCTCTTTACACTATACATTGATGATTTAGATGAAGGAATTGAGTGTAATATCTCCAAGTTTGCAGATGATACTAAACTGGGTGGCGGTGAGAGCTGTGAGCTGTGAGGAGGACGCTAAGAGGCTGCAGGGTGACTTGGACAGGTTAGTTGAGTGGGCAAATGCATGGCAGATGCAGTATAATGTGGATAAATGTGAGGTTATCCATTTTGGGGGCAAAAACACGAAGGCAGAATATTATCTGAATGGCGGCAGATTAGGAAAAGGAGAGTGCAACAAGACCTGGGTGTCATGGTTCATCAGTCACTGAAAGTGGGCATGCAGGTACAGCAGGTGGTGAAGGCGGCAAATGGTATGTTGGCCTTCATAGCTAGGGGATTTGAATATAGAAGCAGGGAGGTCTTACTACAGTTGTACAGGGCCTTAGTGAGGCCTCACCTGGAATATTGTGTTCAGTTTTGATCTCCTAGTCTGAGGAAGGACGTTCTTGCTTTTGAGGGAGTGCAGCGAAGGTTCACCAGACTGATTCCAGGGATGGCTGGGCTGTCATGAGGAGAGACTGGATCAACTGGGCCTTTATTCACTGGAGTTTAGAAGGATGAGAGGGGATCTCATAGAAACATATAAGATTCTGACAGGATTGGACAGGTTTGATGCGGAAAGAATGTTCCCGATGTTCGGGAAGTCCAGAACCAGGGGACATAGTCTTAGGATAAGGGGTAGGCCATTTAGGACTGAGATGAGGAGAAACGTCTTCACTCAGAGTTGTTAACCTGTGGAATTCCCTGCCACAGAGAGTTGTTGATGCCAGTTCACTGGATATATTCAAGAGGGAGTTAGATATGGCCCTTACGGCTAAGGGGATCAAGGGGTATGGAGAGAAAGCAGGAAAGGGGTACTGAAGGAATGATCAGCCATGATCTTATTGAATGGCGGTGCGGGCTCGAAGGGCCTACTCCTGCACCTATTTTTCTATGTTTCTATGTTTCTAGTGTGCCCCCTGCTCTTTGTACCTGTGTGGTTTTACTCGTGCACTGCTCTGTCTCTTGTTGAGATCATCCAAAACTCGGCTGCCCGTGTCCTAATTCACGCCAAGTCCCGCTCACCCACCACCCCTGTGCTTGCTGACCTACATTGGCTCCTGGTCCGGCAATGCCTCGATTTTAAAAATCTCATCCGTGTTTACAAATTCCTCCATGGCCCTCGCCTCTACCTATCTCTGTAATCTCCTCCAGCCCTACAACCCCGCCCCCCGCCCCACATCTCTGCCCTCCTCCAATTCTGGCCTCTTGCGCCTCTCTGATTATAATCATTCTACCGTTGGCGGCGCCTTCAGCTGCTTGGGCCCCAAGCTCTGGAACTCCCTCCCTAAACCTCTCCGCCTCTCTCCCCTCCTTAAAACCTACCTCTTTGACCAAGTTTTTGGTCACATGCCCTAATATCTCCTTACGTGGCTCGGTGTCAAATTTGGTCAGATAATCGCTCCCGTGAAGCGCCTTGGGACATATGTTCTTAAGACATAGGACCAGGAGTAGGCCATACGGCTCCTCGAGCCTGCTCCGCCATTATACAATATCATGGCTGATCTGATCATGGACTCAGCTCCACTTCCCCACCCACTCACCATAAACCCCTTATCGTTTAAGAAACTGTCTATTTCTTTCTTAAATTTATTCCATGTCCCAGCTTCTACAGCTCTCTGGGACAGAGAATTCCACAGATTTACAATCCTCAGATAAGAGATTTCTCCTTATCTCAGTTTTAAATGGGCAGCCCCTTATTCTAAGATTATGCCCTCTAGTTCTAGTCTCCCCTATCAGTGGAAACATCCTCTCTGTATCCACCTTGTCAAGCCCCCTCATAATCTTATACGTTTCGATAAGATCACCTCTCATTCTTCTGAATTCCAATGAGTAGAGGCCCAACCTACTCAACCTTTCCTCATAAGTCAACCCCCTCATCCCCGGAATCAACCCAGTAAACCTTCTCTGCACTGCCTCCAAAGCAAGTATATCCTTTTGTAAATATGGAAACCAAAACTGCATGCAGTATTCCAGGTGTGGCCTCACCAATATCCTGTATAACTGTAGCAAGACTTCCCTGCTTTTGTACTCCATGCCCTTTGCAATAAAGGCCAAGATTCCATTGGCCCTCCTGATCACTTGCTGTACCTGCATACTATCCTTTTGTGTTTCATGTTTCACTATGTTAAAGGCGCTATATAAACACAAGTTGTTGTTGTTGCACAGCCTGTGTGTAACTCGAACTTGCCATTTACATGCATTCCCCACAACAACCCATAAATTAAATATCTCCTCTCCGGCTAGGATTGCACTCGAGTCTGAACATAGCCCAGCTCCTCACAGGCCAATATTTACACCTACATCCACAACTGAGAGAGCAGCACAGTCTGACAAACATCACCTCCTCCGACCTACATTCCCCCTCACACCAGCTTCCCGCCCACTTCACCAGGGCTCAATCGCAGCTTCCAACACCACTCATTTGCTTTTCTAACATTAAAACCATTTTTTCCATCTATATAAATATCACGTCACCATCACATAAATATAAATGCCAGTGTTGATGAATGCAAAATCTTTCTGCTTTTGTACACACTGTCCCATCAAACACTCCCAGGGCAGGTACAGCACGGTTTAGATACAGAGTAAAGCTCCCTCTACACTGTCCCAACAAGAGCCAGAGAAGAGGGGGTTTGCGGAGAGACCCTCCCCCCACCCCCGCTCTGTCCTGCCAACAGCTGACATGCCTGTGCGGCCCGGTACAATAGTGGTTTCCAATCCTGGATTTGCAGTATAATGCAGGCAGCCTCTGCAGACCAGCTCTCAGCCCGATGTGCTGACTCAGTTTCCCCTGGGCCCTGCTCCAGCTCTGAAAGCAGTGTGTGCCGAGATCACCACCGTGCTTTCCTGCAGATTGCTCGCTTCCAGATTTAAAAAAAAAAATTATTTTGCTCGCTGACATAGTCGAGAGTTTACCGGCCAGCAACCGCTGACCTACCCATGGTGAACAATACAGTGGGCGAGGTTCAGAAGAATTAGGAGCAAGAGTCGGCCATTCGGCCCCTCGAACCTGCCCCGCCATTCAATAAGATCACGGCTGATCTTCGACCTCAACTCCAAACTCCCACCCGATCCCCATATCCCTGGATAGCCAAAAATCTATCGATCTCTGTCATGAATATACTCAACGACTGTGCTTCCACAGCCCTGTGGGGCAGAGAATTCCAAAGATTCACCACCCTCTGAGTGAAGTAATTTCTCCTCATCTCAGTCCTAAATGGCCGACCCCTTATTCTGAGACTGTGACCCCTGGTTCTAGACTCCCCAGCCAGGGGGAAACATCCTCCCTGCATCTACCCTGTAAGAAATTTGTTTGTTTTAATGCGATCACCTTTCATTGTTCTAAACTCTAAGGAATATAGACCCAGTCTACTCAATCTCTTTGCATAGGACAATCCCCCCCATCCCAGGAATCCCCGGTCATTGTATTCCCCTTGCTTTAGGACGCCCCCACCCAGGCGGAGATCAGCTGATCCCCATATCTGAAGAGGGGCTTGTATTGACGCACGCCCACGATATCGCTCCTCTCCCCCAAGGAACGGAGCAAATTATTTAAATGGGTAGAGACTACAGAATGCTGCAGTACAAAGGGGCATGAGGGTCCTTGTGCATGAAACACAAAAGTTAGTATGCAGGTACAGCAAGTGATCAGGAAGGCAAATGGAATGTTGGCTTTTGTTGCAAAGGGGATGGAGTATAAAAGCAGGGAAGTCCTGCTACAACTGAACAGGGGTATTGGGGAGACCACACCTGGAGTACTGCGTGCAGTTTTGATCTCCATATTTAAGGAGGGATATACTTGCATTGGAGGCAGTTCAGTGCAGGTTCACGAGGTTGACTCCTGAGATGAGGGGGTTGACTTATGAAGAAAGGTTGAGCAGGCTGGGCCTATACTCATTGGAGTTTAGGTGATCTTGTTGAAATGTATAAGATTCTGAGGGGGCTCGACAAGGTGGATGCAGAGAGGATGTTTCCCCTCCTGGGGGAATCTAGAATAGGGGGCACAGTTTCAGAATAAGGGGCCGCCCATTTAAAACTGAGAGGAGGAGGAATTTCTTCTCAGAGGGTTGTAAATCTATGGAATTCTCTGTCCCAGAGAGTTGTGGAGGCTGGGTCATTGAATATATTTAAGGCGGAGATAAGACAGATTTTTGAGCACTAAGTATGTAAAAGGGTTATGGGGAGCGGGCAGGGAAGTGGAGCTCAGTCCATGATCAGATCAGCCATTATCTTATTGAATGGCGTCACAGGTTCAAGGGGTCGAATGGCCGACACCTGCTCTTAGTTCTTAAGTTATGAGGAACTGGCAAGTGTGGCTGCCTCCTCAACCCCAGGCGAGAGTCGGGTCGTTTGCCTGGTGCAGTGCACTGGGATCTTAACACACTGGGCCACTGCAGCATTGCTTCAACTGAGCCAGCTTGCATTTACAGCCCAACAATTATACATCCCTGTCTGGTGTAAAAATAAATCACGGAAAGGTGGCTCAACCATGGCTAACAAGGGAAATTAAGGATATAGTTTTAAATCCAAGGACGAGGCATATAAATTGGCCAGAAAAAGCAGCAAGCCTGAGCACTGGGAGAAATTTAGAATTCAGCAGAGGAGGACAAAGGGTTTAATTAGGAGGGGGAAAATAGAATGTGAGAGGAAGCTTGCTGGGAACATAAAAACTGACTGGAAAAGCTTTTATAGATATATGAAGAGAAAAAGATTAGTGAAGACAAACGTAGGTTCCTTGCAGTCAGATTCAGGTGAATTTATAATGGGGAACAAAGAAATGGCGGACCAGTTGAACAAATACTTTGGTGCTGTCTTCATGAAGAAAGATACAAATAACCTTCCGGAAATACTAGGGGACCGAGGGTCTAGTGAGAAGGAAGAACTGAAGGATATCTTTATTAGGCGGGAAATTGTGTTAGGGAAATTGATGGGATTGAAGGCCGATAAATCCCCGGGGGCCGACAGTCTGCATCCCAGAGTACTTAAGGAAGTGGCCCTAGAATTAGTGGATGCATTGGTGATCATTTTCCAACAGTCTATCGACTCTGGATCAGTTCCTATGGACTGGAGGGTAGCTAATGTAACACCACTTTTTAAAAAAGGAGGGAGAGAGAAAACGGGTAATTATAGACCGGTTAGCCTGACATCAGTAGTGGGGAAAATGTTGGAATCAATTATTAAAGATGAAATAGCAGTGCATTTGGAAAGCAGTCTCAGAATCGGTCCAAGTCAGCATGGATTTATGAAAAGGAAATCATGCTTGACAAATCTTCTGGAATTTTTTGAGGATGTAACTAGTAAAAGTGGACAAGGGAGAACCAGTGGATGTGGTGTATTTGGACTTTCAAAAGGCTTTTGACAAGGTCCTACACAAGAGATTGGTGTGCAAAATTAAAGCACATAGTATTGAGGGTAATGTACTGACGTGGATAGAGAACAGGTTGACAGACAGGAAGCAGAGAGTCGGGATAAACGGGTCCTTTTCAGAATGGCAGGCAGTGACTAGTGGGGTGCCGCAGGGATCAGTGCTGGGACCCCAGCTATTTACAATATACATTAATGATTTAGATGAAGGAATGGAGTGTAATATCTCCAAGTTTGCAGATGACACAAAGCTAGGTGGCGGTGGGAGGTGTGAGGAGGATGCTAAGAGGCTGCAGGGTGACTTGGAAAGGTTAGGTGAGTGGGCAAATGCATGGCAGATGTGAGGTTAGCATAATGTGAGGTTATCCACTTTGGTGGCAAAAACATGAAGGCAGATTATCCGAATGGCGGCAGATTAGGAAAATGGGAGGTGCAACGAGACCTGGGTGTCACGGTACATCAGTCATTGAAAGTTGCCATGCAGGTACAGCAGGCGGTGAAGAAGGCAAATGGTATGTTGGCCTTCATAGCTAGGGGATTTGAGTATAGGAGCAGGGAAGACTTACTGCAGTTGTACAGGGCCTTAGTGAGGCCTCACCTGGAATATTGTGTTCAGTTTTGGTCTCCTAATCTGAGGAAGTATGTTCTTGCTATTGAGGGAGTGCAGCGAAGGTTCACCAGACTGATTCCCGGGATGGCAGGACTGACATATGAGGAGAGACTGGATCGACTGGGCCTGTATTCACTGGAGTTTAGAAGAATGAGAGGGGATCTCATAGAAACATATAAAATTCTGACAGGACTGGACAGGTTAGATGCTGCAAGAATGTTCCCGATGTTGGGGAAGTCCAGAACCAGAGAACCTAAGGGGTAAGCCATTTAGGACTGAGATGAGGAGAACCTGCTTCACTCAGAGTTGTTAACCAATGGAATTCCCTGCCGCAGAGAGTTGTTGATGCCAGTTCATTGGATATATTCAAGAGGGAGTTAGGTATGGCCCTTACGGCTAAAGGGATCAAGGGGTATGGAGAGAAAGCAGGAATGGGATACTGAGGTGAATGATCAACCATGATCTTATTGAATGGTGGTGCAGGCTCGAAGGGCCGAACGGCCTACTCCTGCATCTATTTTCTATGTTTCTATATAGCGCCTTTCACAGGAGTCGAGGCGATGGGGGAGCGGGACTTGGTGCGGGGGTCCAGGTTAATGGAATGTTGGCCTTTATGTCGGGGGTGGGGGAAAAAAAAAAAGAGGTGCGGAATAGAAAAGTGAGGAGGTGATGCTTCAGCTGTACAGAGCCCTGGTCAGACCCCGGTCTGGAGTAACTGTGTTCAGTTCTGGGCACCATACCTGTGGGCGAACACACTGTGTGCTGGTGGGTACAGGTGCAACATAGATTCACCAGAATTATACCTGGCTTCAAAGGGTTAAATTAAGAGGACAGATCGCACCAATTGGGTTGGCATTGTTTCAAGTTTGGACGGTTGAGGGGTGATCTAATTGACGTCTTGAAAGTGATAAAGGGATTCAAATGGGGGGGGGTGGTAGGGAAACTATTTCCTCCAGAACAAGGGAGCACAATCTTAGAATTAGAGCCAGGCCGGTCAAGAGGGAAATCAGGATGCAATTCTTCACACAACAGGCAGTGGGATCTGGAACTCTCTTCCCCCAACAGGCTGTGGATGCTGCGGGTCAGCAGACATTTTCAAGACTGAGATTGACAGATTTTTGTTGGGAAAGGGGGAAATCGAGGGATACAGAGCAAAGGTGGGTGGATGGAGTTAAGATACAGATCAGCCACAGGGGGGGCATTCCGGGTCAGATTCGAGGGGCTGAATGGCCTCCTCCTCTTCCTCAGACGTTTTATCAACAGTGGCCTGTGAAAGCACATGCGAAGCTATTACATCGAGTATGACAGCCTTGTTCAGTTTGGCTTCAGTCCCTCTCCCTTCATTACCCGACACATGGCGAGGTGTAGCACAGACATTACACCATCCCTCAGAGTTTGCTAAATTGCAAGGTGGATCTGGGAGGGTTTGAATACTACGCTCAATTTCACTTTGAAAAACATCCAGCAATGTAATTACAGATTCTGTCCTAAAGCTGGGATGTGCCTGGACAGTATTTTGAGCTAAATAACATTTTAACATTATGGCTAGGTCCATCATTGTATAACACTGGGGTACAGGTCTGTCGCTGTATAACACTGGGGTACAGTACTGCTGGGTACAGGTCTGTCACAGTATAACACTGGGGTACAGTACTGGTGGGTACAGGTCTGTCACTGTATAACACTGGGGTACAGTACTGCTGGGTACAGGTCTGTCACAGTATAACACTGGGGTACAGTACTGCTGGGTACAGGTCTGTCACTGTATAACACGGGTACAGTACTGGTGGGTACAGGTCTATCATTGTATAACACTGGGGTACAGGTCTGTCATTGTATAACACTGGGGTACAATAGTGGTGGGTACAAGTCTGTCATTGTATAACACTGGGGTACAGTACTGGTGGGTACAAGTCTGTCATTGTATAACACTGGGGTACAGTACTGGTGGGTACAAGTCTGTCATTGTATAACACTGGAGTACAGTACTGGTGGGTACAGGTCTGTCACTGTATAACACAGGTACAGTACTGGTGGGTACAAGGCTGTCATTGTATAACACTGGGGTACAGTACTGGTGGGTACAAGGCTGTCATTGTATAACACTGGGGTACAGTACTGGTGGGTACAAGGCTGTCATTGTATAACACTGGGGTACAGTACTGGTGGGTACAAGTCTGTCATTGTATAACACGAGTACAGTACTGGTGGGTACAGGTCTGTCACTGTATAACACGGGTACAGTACTGGTGGGTACAAGGCTGTCATTGTATAACACTGGGGTACAGTACTGGTGGGTACAGGTCTGACACTGTATAACACTGGGGTACAGTACTGGTGAGTACAAGTCCATCACTGTATAACACTGGGGTACATGTCTGCCACTGTATAACACTGGGGTACAGTATTGGTAGGTACAGGTCCGTCACTATATAACACTGGGGTACAGGTCTGTCACTAACACTGGGGTACAGTACTAGTGGGTACAAGTCCGTCACTGTATAACATAGGGGTACAGGTCTGTCGCTGTATAACACTGGGGTACAGTACTAGTGGGTACAGGTCTGTCACTAACACTGGGGTACAGTACTAGTGGTTACAGGTCTGTCACTAACACTGGGGTACAGTACTAGTGGGTACAGGTCTGTCACTAACACTGGGGTACAGTACTAGTGGGTACAGGTCTGTCACTAACACTGGGGTACAGTACTAGTGGGTACAGGTCTGTCACTAACACTGGGGTACAGTACTAGTGGGTACAGGTCTGTCACTAACACTGGGGTACAGTACTAGTGGGTACAGGTCTGTCACTAACACTGGGGTACAGTACTAGTGGGTACAGGTCTGTCACTAACACTGGGGTACAGTACTAGTGGGTACAGGTCTGTCACTAACACTGGTGCATTTTATCTGAGATGTTGAATTAATGGCACTGCATTGTATCGCTTGGATCCCTCCCAGTGTGTGCTGGAATCTGCCCAGTGATATGACACACACAAGAAGCATTTTACAGAATGTGTTTGGCACATTCTTTAATTAGAATATCTTTCAGATCAGGGGATTCTGCTCCAGGCCGCTCTGACTGAGAGTGACAGGCTCGTCTAACTGTTGGAAGGACCCATGTGGGATTAGTTTGGCAATCTCAGGCCAGCCCCAGCAACATGAACCCATGGTATAATCATCTGGCATCACACTCAGAGGCCACAGTGCAGCCAGGGTGAGAAAAGAAAAACTGTCAAACTTGTACAGTGCGGCTGAAAAACATTGTTGGACCATGTAGAGGGAGCTTTACTCTGTATCTGACCAGTGCTGTACCTGCCCTGGGAGTGTTTGATGCCGACACGCAAATTAGCTACTGACCGCTCCCAACACGGAATAACCCCAATGTGATAAACCCAAAAATGCATTTAAAAAATATCAAAATGATCCACCACTTTATTCGGGGTAGTACAGCACGGGTTAGATACAGAGTAAAGCTCCCTCTACTGTCCCATCAAACACTCCCAGGGCAGGTACTCCCGGGGGGGGGGGGAGGGAGAAATGAGAGGGAAAGGCTGTACACTTCGGCTCTGGTTGTTTCCATTTCTACCAGTAGTTTTAGAAGATATTTGCTTTAGGAATGGGGACTGGCCAGAGCATGAATCATTTCAGAGCTTGTTTCCATGTTTATCTGCACTCTCACCCCTTGGCTCAGAGGACGAATGCAATGTCGGGTGCTGAACACCGACAAACCGAAGAGTTAGCCCCCGGGCTGCACCACTAGCCTGTGCTAGGTTACCAGACCTGGCCTGGTCTGACCTGGGCCAGGCCCGACTGCCCTCCGACATGCTTTAATTGGATGAAGGTGGAAAGCAAATAAAACCAAAATGTGCGCCGGGTCCCTGGTCTGGAGCGACAGCCAGTAATTCCTGGAGAGGTGCGCGGGTTGTCCCGGAGAGGAGGCGGGATCCAGCACTGCTGTGGTACCACACCTGGTTGAATAGCCCACTGCCCAGGCTCACACACAAGAGTCAGACTTGCAGCACATAATAGCCCCAAACCCATCTCCCATGGCAACCAGCATCTTCCCCGGGCTCAGGGGTGAGAAAAATCAGAGCAGCTGAAAAGGCTCAATCATCCCAGGTGATGTTACAATCGGCGGTGCAGCAATGGAAGCCCATCACGGTGATGGATCGCCAGGGCGACGGATCGCCAGGGCTGCGACCCAGTGGGTCAATTTCCTCCGGCCACCCAAACAACAACAACAACTTGTATTTATATAGCACCTTTACGGTGGGGAAATGTCCCAAGGCGCTTTATGGGAGTGTTATGAGATAAAAATTTGACCCATTGAGAACACTAACACTGCTGACAACTCACTCAATGTTAGGGTCCAGGAATCTTCTGCATCCAGTGCACAGACCGATTATATTCCTCTATCCTGCCGACTGTTCAGGAATGCCTCACTTGCAGATCAGAATGCCCTGCTAACACTGCCCCTTTAAGAGTTACTCCTCCTGGGGGGGGGGGGGGGGGGGGAAAAAGGGAGGTGGGGGTCCCTGAATTTCTTGGTGACATAATATTCCTTCTGTAGTTCCTGGCCTTGCCGTTAATGATTGCTGGGGAATATTTATTTATCTCATCATCTGCAGCAAGGAGCAACCTCTGCTTGCTACAGATTTTTCACTCTCTCCTTCCACTTTTGTGCCCTCATTTCATGATGTCTTGCTGGGGGGGGTGCGGGGGGGGGGGGGGGGGGAAGTTCCACCGGCACTGCCTGCCCTCGGCCATTCTTCATCCACGAGCGTGTATGAGAAGGGGAGGCAAGGGTGATGGGCAGTGGGCGGGGAAGTGGAGCTGAGGCCAAGATCAGATCAGCCATGATCTTATTGAATGGCGGAGCAGGCTTGAGGGGCCAAATGGCCGACTCCTGCTGCTAATCCTTATGTTATGCTCTTACGGGACAAAGCTTATTTTCGGGATGCTGCGTATGTCTCGGTAAATAAAGGCTTGTAAGCAGCTGAAGACTAGATTCTAGTTTTCTATCCATCTCCAGCTGGCGATCTGACTTTTACAAACGGCACCTTGGTCGAGACCAACTAATAGCCACCTCCCCTCCCCACGCATACACACACAGATGGGGGATTTGTAGCATTCTCCTGGTTTAGCCTTGCTCAGCACCATATTGGGCAGCCACAGAAAGATAGACTTGCATTTTTATAGCACTGTTCGCGACCTCAGGATGTCCCAAAGCACTTTTGGAGTGTAGTCACTGTTGTAATGTGGGAAACGCAGCAGCAAATTTGCGCACAGCAAGCTCCCACAAACAGCAATGTGATAATGAGCAGATCATCTCCATTAACAATTTAAATCCTATAAAAGGATCATTAAAACACATTTAGCGGCATCTGGCCCTTTAAATGTGTTGGGTGATCAGCACAGAACGGATATGAAACTAAGACATAAGGAATCATTCAGGCAGGATGCAACAATTTGATTTTTTATAGAAAAAAAAACCCAACCATGAACTGGAGATAAGAACAGCCCGGGGTTTACACACGATACAACAAGAGCCAGCCCTGAAATGCAACAGTAGCCAAAGTGTGGGGTTGCCACAATGACACACTTCAGGACTGGGATCCCCCGTGCTCATTGACAGCACAGCACTGTGTGAGGGTGGGGGGCAGGCGGCTGTGCCCAGTATCTGCACCCCCCCTCCCCCTGCGCGCTCTGTCCTTGCCTGGTCTGGGGCTCAGTACTGGGATCCCCCACCCTGCTCATTGACAGCACAGTGATTGTGTGTGTGTGTGAGAGGGGAGGGGGGTGCAGGGGGGCTGTGGCCAGTATCTGCACCCCTTGCCCCTTATCCTGGGGAGGGCTGGTCCGGGTTTGCGCTGGTCCGCTGTCCTTACCTGTGCTGGTGGCCGGTCCCGGTCCCTGAGCTGAGCTGAGACAATGTATCCGCCTCCCGGGTTTGATACAGTGGCCGCGCGAACTCGCTACATTTCCAGCCCCGCCTGCGGCATGACGTCGCCGCGCAACCCCAGGGTCCTCGCCATATTAGAGGAGGGACGGAGGGGGCGGGGCCCGGGAATGGAGCAGCCCGCCGCAGTCCTGACAGTTTTTACCTGTTACTATGGAAACCCCTGTACTGTGCCAAACACACACTTACACATAGTGTTTTATACACTCATATACAGTGCCATACACACATATATACAGTACTATATACACACACACATACATAGTGCTCATCATCATAGGCAGCCCCTCGGAATCGAGGAACACTTGCTTCCACTTGAAAAATGAGTCCTTAGATGGCTGAACAGTCCAATACGGGAATTACAGGTGGGACAGATAGTTGTTGAGGAAAGGGGTGGGTGGGACTGGTTTGCCGCACGCTCGTTCCGCTGCCTGCGCTTGATTTCTGCATGCTCTCGGCGACGAGATTCAAGGTGCTCAGCACCCTCCCGGATACACTTCCTCCACTTAGGGCGGTCTTGGGCCAGGGACTCCCAGGTGTCAGTGGGGATGTTGCACTTTATCAGGGAGGCTTTGAGGGTATCCTTGTAGCCTTTCCGCTGCCCACCTTTGGCTCATTTGCTGTGAAGGAGTTCCGAGTAGAGCATTTGCTTTGGGAGTCTTGTGTCTGGCATGCGAACTATGTGGCCTGCCCAGCGGAGCTGATCGAGTATGGTCAGTGCTTCAATGCGGGGGATGTTGGCCTGGACGAGGACGCTGATGTTGGTGCGTCTGTCCTCCCAGGGGGATTTGTAGGATCTTGCGGAGACATCTTTGGTGATATTTCTCCAGCAACTTGAGGTGTCTACTGTACATGGTCCATGCCTCTGAGCCATACAGGAGGGCAGGTATTACTACAGCCCTGTAGACCATGAGCTTGGTGGAAGTTTGGAGGGCCTGGTCTTCAAACACTCTTTTTCTCAGGCGACCGAAGGCTGCACTGGCGCACTGGAGGCGGTGTTGGATCTCGTCGTCGATGCCTGCTCTTGTTGATAGGAGGCTCCCGAGATATGGGAAGTGGTCCACGGTGTCCAGGGCCGCGCCGTGGATCTTGATGACTGGGGGGGCAGTGCTGACAGGCTGGTGGAGGACCTTTGTCTTACGGATGTTTAGCATAAGGCCCATGCTGTCGTACGCCTCAGTAAATACGTCGACTATGTCCTGGAGTGCGGTCTCTGTATGTGCGCAGACGCAGACGTCGTCCGAGTACTGTAGCTCGATGACAGAGGTCGGGGTGGTCTTGGATCTGGCCTGGAGACGGCGCAGGTTGAACAGGTTCCCACTGGTTCTGTAGTTTAGTTCCACTCCAGCGGGGAGCTTGTTGACTGTGAGGTGGAGCATGGCGACGAGAAAGATTAAGAAGAGGGTTGGGGTGATGACCACATACATTTATACATAGTGCTATACACACACACATATACAGTGCCACATACACACTTATATACAATGCTATATACACACACACATACATAGTGCTATACACAGACATACACATAAATATATATACAGTGCTTTACACACATGTACACAGTGCTGTATACATAAATATATATATATAGTGCTATACACACAAATATATATACAGTGCTATACACAAATAAATCTATATATAGTGCGATACACACACATATCACCATCATAGGCAGTTCCTCGAAATCGAGGTAGATTTGCTTCCACTCCAAAAGTGAGTTCTCAGCTGACTGAACAGTCCAATACGGGAATTATAGTCTCTGTCACAGGTGGGACAGAGTAGTTGAAGGAAAGGGTGGGTGGGGAGCCTGGTTTGCCGCACACTCCTTCCGCTGCCTGCGCTTGCTTTCTGCATGCTCTCGGCGAGTAGACTCGAGGTACTCAGCACCCTCCACTTTGGGCGATCTTGGGCCAGGGATTCCCAGGTGTCGGTGGGGATGTTGCATTTTATCAAGGAGGCTTGAGGGTGTCCTTGAAACAGTTCCTCTGCCCTCCTGGGGCACACTTGCCATGTAGGAGTTCCGAGTAGAGCGCTTGCTTAGGGAGACTCGTGTCGGGCATGCAAACAATGTGGTCCGCCCAGCGGAGCTGGTCAACTGTGGTCAATGCTTCGATGCTGGGGATTTTTATTGTCTTCCTAACACAGATGAGGCTGCACACAGGAAGGTTAAAGTAACAGTGACCTCAGTCTTTAATAAGACACTCCAGAGTGAGGAACAGGCCTTAGGGGCCGGCTTATATTCAGTGCTCCCAAGGGATGCTGAGATCCCTTGGGACTTCAGGGGATGAGCTCCCTGGTGGCGGAACACGGGAGTGCATGCTTTACAGATACACATCATCACTCCCTCCCCCCTCCCCCCACCCCCAAAGTCAAAGTGAAAGCTATTTACAAGGTGAGGTGGTCAGGAGCCTTTCTTTCCCTGGTGGACCGCCTCGGTACAAATGTCTGTTCTGGTGTGTTGGCTGTGCCCTCGCTGGGCTGGCCTGTTGTTGGCCCTGCAGGGCTGCTAGGTGAGCCTCGCCTTGCTGGGCTGTTGGGCGTGATGGGTTCGGTTTCCTGGTCCGGCGTGGTGTCGTTGATCCTTTGGGTGTGTGTTGTGGGCTTGAAAAAGGTGATGTCTGCTGTGGGTTGTTCAGGGCAGTCTGTGAACCGCAGCCTCGTTTGGTCCAAGTGCTTTCTGCAAATGTGTCCATTGTCTAGTTTGACAACAAACACCTTACTCCCTTCTTTAGCTATCATCGTGCCCGCGATCCACTTAGGATCATGTCCATAGTTTAGCACATACACAGGGTCATTCAGATCAATTTCCCGTGACATAGTGGCGCGACCATCGTTTACGTTTTGTTGCTGCCACCTGCTCTCTACCTGATCATGCAGGTTGGGGTGAACCAGCGAGAGTCTGATTTTAAGTATCCTTTTCATGAGTAGCTCAGCCGTGGGCACCCCTGTGAGCGAGTGGGGTCTTGTGCGGTAGCTGAGCAGTACTCGGGACAGGCGGGTTTGGAGTGAGCTTTCTGTGACTCGTTTAAGGCTCTGTTTGATGGTCTGCCTGCCCATTGGAGGCTGGTTTAAATGGGGCCGAGGTGACATGTTTGATCCCATTGCGGGTCATGAATTCTTTAAATTCGGCGCTGGTGAAACATGGCCCGTTGTCACTGACCAGTATATCAGGCAGGCCGTGGGTGGCAAACATGGCCCTCAGGCTTTCAATGGCGGCGGTGGCGGTGCTTCCTGACATTATTTCACATTCAATCCATTTTGAAAAAGCATCCACCACCACCAGGAACATTTTACCGAGAAATGGGATCGCATAGTCGACATGGATCCTCGACCATGGTCTGGAGGGCCAGGACCACAAACTTAGTGGTGCCTCTCTGGGCGCGTTGCTCAACAGAGCACATACGCTGCATTGCCGTACACAGGACTTTAAGTCAGAGTCGATACCGGGCCACCACACATGGGATCTGGCTATCGCTTTCATCATTACTATACCCGGGTGTGTGCTGTGGAGATCCGAGATGAACGTCTCCCTGCCCTTTTTTGGTAGCACTACGCGGTTACCCCACAACAGACAGTCTGCCTGAATGGACAGCTCGTCCTTTTGCCGCTGGAACAGCTTGATTAGCTCTTGCATTTCAACGGGGATGCTGGCCCAGCTCACATGCAGGACACAGTTTTTTACTAGGGACAGCAGAGGATCTTGTCTGGTCCAAGTCCTAATCTGGCGGGCCGTGACAGGTGATTTATCATTTTCAAATGCTTCCATGACCATCAAAAAGTCTGCAGACTGCGCCACCATCAACAAGTTTGCAGGCTGAGCCATTTTCAGCCCTGTGGTGGGCAATGGTAGCCGACTGAGAGCATCCGCACAGTTCTCGGTGCCTGGCCTGTGGCGGATGGTATAGTTATACGCTGATAGTGTGAGTTCCCACCTTTGTATGCGGGCTGAGGCATTAGTATTTATCCCCCTGTTTTCAGCGAACAGGGATGTGAGGGGCTTGTGATCGGTTTCCAGCTCAAATTTGAGGCCAAATAGGTACTGATGCATTTTCTTAACCCCGAACACACACGCTAATGCGTCTTTCTCAATCATGCTGTAGACCCTCTCGGCCTTAAACAAGCTCCTGGAAGCACAGGAGACAGGTTGCAACTTCCCTGCAACGTTAGCTTGTTGTAATACACACCCGACTCCGTATGACGATGCGTCACATGCTAGCGCAAGTCTTTTACACAGTTATACAATACAAGCAGCTTGTTGGAGCATAAAATGTTTCTGGCTTTCTCAAAAGCAATTACTTGGTTTTTTCCCCATACCCAGTTCTCACCTTTGTGCAAGAACACATGTAGGGGCTCTAAAAAGGGTGCTTAACCCCGGTAGGAAGTTACCAAAATAGTTGAGGAATCCCAGGAACGACTGCAGCTCCGTGACGTTCTATGGCCTGGGCGCGTTCCTGATAGCCTCTGTCTTGGCGTCTGTGGGCCGAATGCCGTCTGCCGCGATCTTTCTCACCAAAAACTCCATTTCTGTTGCCATGAAGATGCATTTCGACCTCTTCAGCCGCAGCCCTTCACGATCCAGTCGCTGGAGGACCTCCTCCAGATTTTATAGGTGCTCGGCGGTGTCCCGACCCGTGACCAATATGTCGTCCTGAAAGACCACCGTGTGTGGTACCAACTTGAGTAGGCTCTCCATGTTTCTCTGGAAGATCGCTGCAGCCGACCCAATTCCAAACGGGCATCTGTTGTAGATGAACAGTCCCTTGTGCGTGTTGATGCAGGTGAGGCCCTTCGAAGACTCCTCCAGCTCCTGCATCATGTAGGCCGAAGTCAGGTCGAGCTTGGTGAACGTCTTGCCTCCTGCCAGCGTTGCAAATAGGTCGTCTGCCTTAGGTAGCGGGTATTGGTCCTGTAGCGAGAAACAGTTAATAGTTACTTTATAATCGCTGCAAATCCTGACCGTGCCATCACTTTTGAGTACTGGAACAATCGGGCTGGCCCACTCGCTGAATTCCACTGGGGAGATGATGCCCTCGCGTTGCAGCCTGTCCAGCTCGATTTCCACTCTCTCCCTCATCATGTGAGGTACGGCTCGCGCCTTGTGGTGAATGGGTCATGCCTCTGGGACCAAGTGGATCATCACCTTCGCCCCGGAAAAGTTTCCAATGCTTGGCTCAAAAAGGGAAGGAAATTTGTTAAGAACCTGGGTACATGAGGCCTCATCGACATGTGATAGCGCTTGGATGTCATCCCAGTTCCAGCAGATTTTGCCCAGCTAGCTCCTTCCAAGCAGTGTGGGGCCATCGCCCGGGACAATCCAGAGTGACAATTCGTGCACCGTGCCCTCGTAGGTGACTTTGACCATGATGCTGCCCAGGACAGTGATGAGCTCTTTGGTGTACGTTCTCAGTTTCGTGTGGATGGGGCTCAGGGCTGGTCTGAATGCCTTGTTGCAACACAGTCTCTCAAATATCTTTTTACTCATGATAGATTGGCTAGCGCCAGTGTCCAGTTCTATGGCTACGGGCAAGCCATTCAATTTTAAGTTTAGAATTATATGTGGACATTTCGTCGAAAATGTGTGCACCCCGTGTACTTCAGCATCTGCCTCCTCTCTCTGAGGCTCGAAATTGCTTTGATCCACCATGGATCGGTCTTCCTCTGCCACGTGGTGGTTAACAGATTTTGCAGAGCTTGCAGCTCATTTGCAAGCTCGTTGGAGGTGCCCCATTGTTCTACAGATCTTGCAAACATACCCTTTGAAGCGGCATGAATAAGCTGAATGGAAGCCTCCACAACGCCAACAAGGTGTGAATTGCCTTGCATTCATCCTTTGTTGGGGACTCAGTCATCTGGGTCACCTGAGGCCTGCTGGCAGTTGCAGACTCGTGGGTTCTGCCCTGTACATTTCTGGTCGCAAACACAGTTCCAGTTAATTTATGAACATTGCTAGCACTTGTGTGCTGAGAGATTTGTTTGGTGTTATCACTGGTGGACATAAACGCCTGTGCTATCGCAATGGCCTTACTGAGGGACGGTGTCTCTACAGTCAAAAGTTTTCGTAGGATAGCCTCGTGGCCTATGCCCAGTACAAAAAAGTCTCTGAGCATTTGCTCCAGGTAGTCATCAAACTCACATTGACCTGCAAGTCGGCTTAGCTCGGCGACGTAGCTCGCCACTTCCTGACCTTCAGATCGCTGGCACGTGTAGAACCGATACCTCGTAATCAGCACGCTCTTCCTCGGGTTAAGATGCTCCCGAACCAGTGTACACCGCTCCTCATACGACTTATCTGTGGGTTTCACCGGAGCCAGAAGTTTCTTCATGAGGCTGTAGGTCAGTGCCTCGCAGACTGTGAGGAGGACCGCTCCCCTTTTTGCAGCGCTTCCTTCTCCATCCAGCTCATTGGCTACAAAGTACTGGTCTAGTTGTTCAACATAGACTTCCCAGTCCTCACCCTCCGAGAACTTCTCCAGGATTCCCACAGTTTTCTGCATCTTTGCGTTGGATTCGTATACTCGTCGCCAGTTATTGTGTTCCTAACACAGATGAGGCTGCACACAGGCAGGTTAAAGTAACAGTGATCTCAGTCTTTAATAAGACACTCCAGAGTGAGCAACAGGCCTTAGGGGTCGGCTTATATACAGTGCTCCCAAGGGATGCTGGGATCCCTTGGGACTTCAGGGGATGAACTCCCTGGTGGCGGAACATGGGAGTGCATGCTTTACAGATACACGACAATGTTGGCCTGAGTGAGAATACTGACGTGGTGAGTCTATCCTCCCAGTGGATTTGCAGGATCTTGCAGAGGCAGTGCTGGTAGTACTTCTCCAGCACTTTGAGGTGTCTGCTGTATATAGTCCACGTCTCTGAGCCATATAGGAGGGCAAGTATCGCTACTACCCTGTCGACCATAAGCTTGGTGCCAGATTTGAGATCCTGGTCTTCAAACACTCTCTTCCTCAGGCGACTGAAGGCTGTGCTGGCACACTGGAGGTGGTGTTGGACCTCATCATCGATGTCTGCCCTTGCTGATAATAGGCTCCCAAGGTATGGAAAATGGTCCACATTGTCCAAGGCCATGCTGTGGATTATGATGACAGGGGGGTCACTGCTGTGTGGCGGGGTCAGGTTGGTTGAGGACCTTTGTCTTACAGATGTTTAGTGTTAGGCCTATGCTTTCATGCACCTCGGCGAAGGTGTTGACGATGTCTTGGAGTTCGGCCTCTGAGTGTGCGCAGACACAAGCGTCATCCGCATACTGTAGTTCAATGACAGAGGATGGAATGACATTGGATCTAGCCTGGAAGCGGGAGGTTGAACAGGTTCCCATTAGTTCTATAGTTTAGTTCCACTCCAGCGGGGAGCTTGTTGAGAGTGAGATGAAGCATTGCAGTGAGGAAGATTGAGAAAAGTGTTGGTGCGATGACGCAGCCCTGCTTGACCTCGGTCCGGACGTGGATTGGGTCTGTGGTGGATCCGTTGGTCAGGATCATGGCTTGCATGTTATTGTGGAGTAGGCGGAGGATTGTGATAAACCTTTGGGGGCAGCCTAAATGGAGGAGGACGCTCCATAGTCCCTCATAGTTGACAGTGTCAAAGGCCCTTGTGAGGTCAAAGAAGGCCATGTACAAGGTTTTGGTGCTGTTCCCCGCATTTCTCCTATAGTTGTTGTGTGGTGAAGATCATGTCTGTTGTACCCCTTAATGGACGGAATCTGCATTGCGACTCTGGGAGGAGCTGTTCAACCACAGGGAGAAGACGGTTGAGGAGGATTCTTACGATGACTTTCCCAGTGTCCGACAGCAGGAAGATTCCTCTGCAGTTACCGCAGTCAGACTGTGTAATGATTCAAGAGTCTGGTTATTGTAAACTCACTCAGGTGCAACCTGATCCATCTTTATTCCAGCCAGAGAGTGCCTGTGTGACAAAGACACCCAGCCTATATACAGGTGACCAAGCACACATGCCACATGCGTACAGTCCAATGACCTCTGACCACGGCGCCCTCTGGTGTCTGGTGACCCCCAAGCATTAATACATAACAACATCCCCCTTTTAAAATCGTAACAACAGTCTTTTTACAAATTAAGATGGTCTAGGGCTTTCCTCTCACGAGCTGATCGTCTCAGTTCAACTTTGACTCTGGGCGAGCGTTCTGAGTCTGTTGAGACTGAGGGCTGAGTAGCCGATCTGATGGGAGTGGTCATGACCACATCAGAGACTGAGGTTCAGAGTCAGTAATGTCAGTAGAGTCCTCTGTTGAGTGAACTGTTATACTCATAATAAATGGTGAGACTAAGTACTGTGTGTAATGAGCAAGTGTGACCTTAGCTCCTTTATTAAGGTTCCAGAGTGCAGGTACTTCGTGGGTGGCCTGCTTATATACTGTGCTCCCAAAGGATGTTGGGATCCCTTGGGACTCCAACAGGTGGGCCCTCTGGTGGTCAGGTGTAATGCAAGTTACAAAGAGTTAAATAAATAACATGAACAATGGTATGCCGCAGTTTGACCTGGTCAAGGTGTTTCCTGCATGTTTGCCCATTCTTGAGCATGACAATAAACACTCTGTTACCCTCCTTGGCTGTAACAGTCAGTGCCGGCGATCCGCTTTGGATCTTGACCATAGTTCAGTACATAAACCATATCGTTGACCGAGATGTCACGTGACATGGCAACACGATCATGACACCATTGCTGACTTTGACGTCTGTTTTCAACACGATCATTCAAATCAGGATGAAGAAAAAGCTTGGTCTTGAGATTTTTCTTCATCAGTAGTTCAGCACGAGGAACCTCAGTAAGCGTATGAGGTTTTCACCTGTAACTGAGCAATATACATGACAACCGTCTCTGCAGTGAGCCCTGAATTACACGTTTCATACTTTGCTTAATTGTTTGGATGGCACGCCCTGCTTGACCATGGAGCTGATCTCACATGTCTGATGCCATTGAGTTTCATGAACTCCTGGAACTCAAGGCTTGTGAAGCAAGATCCGTTGTCGCTCACAGCAATGTCAGGCAAACCATGAGTAGCAAACATGATATGAAGGCTCTCAATGGTAGCTGTAGACGTGCTGGATGACATAACAACACACTATCCACTTAGAATATGCATCTACTACGACAAAAAACATCTTTCCTAGGAACGGGCCCACAAAATCAATGTGGATCCTCGACTATGGTTTGGATGGCCACGACCAAAGACTCAGCGGAGATTCCGCTGGTACTTTACTTAGCTGCATGCAAATATTGCACTGATGCACACATGATTCCAGATCAGAGTCAATTCCAGGCCACCATACATGAGCCCTAGCAATGGACTTCATCATGACAATATCAGGATGAGCGCTATGAAGTTTACATACAAATTTTTCTCTACCTTTCTTAGGCATGATTACATGATTATCATGAAAAATGACGCCATCTTGCTTACAGTACTTTCCGTGGAACTCCGACTCGTCGATGATATCTGCCTCAAATTATCATCCGTCGTCATGCATGCCTGGGCAGTCGCGATGGCCTTTTTCAAATCCAGCGTCTCTGCTGCCAACAGTTTCCTGAGGATTGCATCATGGCTGATGTCTATCATGAACACATCACGCAGCATGTCTTCCAGCATGTTCCCGAACTTACATGACTCAGCAAGAAGTCGCAAGTCGGAGATAAATCCCGACACGTCCTGGCCCTCAGCACGAACATACGTGTAGAAATGATAGCGCGATATAATGATCCCCTCTTTTGGCTTCAGATGATTACCCACCAATGTACACAATTTCTCGTACCCTTTTTCCGCCGGACGTACAGGCCATAAATTTTCGGACCACAATTGGTGAGGAGAACTGCCCTGCGCTTACCTGCGTAGGTCTTTGCCTCCATGCCGTTGGCCACAAAATACTGATCCAGGTGGTTGACAAAATCCGCCCAATCCTCGCCCTCCACGAATCTATCCAGGATTCCAAGTGCCCATTGTGCATGCGAAGGTTCTTAAATTACCTCATCGCCAATTGTAATGACTCAAGAATCTGGTTACTGTAAGCTCACTCAGGTGCAACCTGATCCATCTTTATTCCAGCCCGAGAGTGCCTTGCATGACAAAGACACCCAGCGTATATACAGGTGACCAGGCACACATGTCACATGTGTACAACCCGATGACCTCCGACCGTGGCGCCCTCTGGTGTCTGGTGACCCCCAAGCATTAATACATAACAGACTGGTCACCTGTTTTGAAGATGTTCATGATTACGGTATCTCTGAGATCTCCCGGCATGCTCTCCTCCTCCCAGAGATGAGAAATTAGGTCATGTATTCGTGCCTCAACGGGGATTCCATCTGCTCCTGATGCCTTGTTACTCTTGAGCTGACAGATGGCCTTTTCTACCTCATGCACGACTGGGGTTTTGCTGAGATAAGAACATAAGAATTAGGAACAGGAGTAGGCCATCTAGCCCCTCGAGCCTGCTCCGCCATTCAACAAGATCATGGCTGATCTGGCCATGGACTCAGCTCCACTTACCCACCCGCTCCCCGTAACCCTTAATTCCCTTATTGGTTAAAAATCTATCAATCTATCTGTCACTTATTCCCTTATTGGTTAAAAATCTATCTATCTGTGACTGTGATGGTGGCGGGTAGCATGCTGCGGGATGGAGTCGAGGACATTCAAAGGCAAGTCTTGGTTAAGGAGATCTTTTGTTAATGCTATATACACATATGTATAGTGCTACACATACATATATATATTGCTATATACATACATATATATAGTGCTATATACACACACACACATCTAGTGTTATACACACACATATATAGTGTTATATACACACATATATAGTGCTTTAGGCACATCTATATAGTGCTATAAATACACACATATACACACATAAGAACATAAGAAATAGGAGCAGGAGTAGGCCATTCAGCCCCTTGAGCCTGCTCCACCATTCAATAAGGTCATGGCTGATCTTCTATATCAACTCCACTTTCCTGCCTGTTCCTTATAACACTTGATACCACTATAGTTCAAGAATCTGTCTATCTCAGCCTTGAATATATTCAATGACCCAACCTCCACAGCTCTCTGGGGTAGAAAATTCCAAAGAGTTATGACCATCAGAGAAGAAACTCCTCCCAACTCCATCTTTAATGGGGGAACCCTTATTCTGAAACTATGCCCCCCTAGTTCTAGATTCTCCCATGAGGGGAAACATCCTCTCAGCATCTACCCTGTCAAGCTCCCTCAGAATATTATACGTTTCAATCAGATCACCTCTCATTCTTTTGAACTTCAATGAGTATAGGCCCAACCTGCTCAACCTTTCCTTATAAGACAACTCCTAAACCCAGGAATCAACCTCGTGAACATTCTCTGAACTGCCTCCAATGCAAGTATATCCTTCCTTAAATAAGAACTGGCAAAGTGTCATCGACCTGAAACGTTAACTCTGCTTTTCTCTTCACAGATGCTGCCTGACCAGCTGAGATTTACAGCATTTTCTGTTTTTATTCCCTACTTTTATACTCCATCCCCCTTGCAATAAAGGCCAACATTCCATTTGCCTTCCTGATTACTTGCCGTACCTGCATGCTAACTTTTTGTGTTTCATGCACAAGGACCCCTGGGCCCCTCTGTACTGCAGCACTTTGCAATCTCTCTCCATTGAAATAATAATTAGCTTTTTTATTTTTCCTATCAAGGTGGATAATCTCACATTTTCCCACATTATACTCCATCTGCCAAATTTTTGCCCACTCACTGAGCCTGTCTATGTAGTTTTGTAAATTCTTTGGGCTTGAAATTCGGTATTGCCCATTTGGAGCTGTTAATCCAGTCGGGGCGGTAACTGTAGCGCCCTCGGAAGGTTGGCGCCGCGTACCGCGAAATTAGGTTTCTGCACCCCAAGAGGGAAAGGGAGCGCCAAATCAGTTGATGCACAATTCTCTCAGGGACGAGGAACCGAGAATCTCGGCGGTAAATTTCCAGAGCGAATACACATACTGTGAAGGCCGCTGTACATCCCGTAGACAGATGTTTATGTACAGTAGACACCTCAAGTCGCTGGAGAAATACCACCAACGATGTCTCCGCAAGATCCTACAAATCCCCTGGGAGGAGAGACGCACCAACATCAGTGTCCTCATCCAGGCCAACATCCCCAGCATTGAAGCACTGACCACACTTGATCAGCTCTGTTGGGCGGGCCACATTGTCCGCATGCCAGACATGAGACTCCAAAGCAAGCGCTCTACTCGGAACTCCTTTATTTAGGTTTAAGACACTAGTTTCAGACCCAAGTTTCTCACTCTCAAACTGAATGTGAAATTTTATCATGTTCTGATCACTCTTCCCTCGAGGATCCTTTACTATGAGATCATTAATGAATCCTGTCTCATTACACATTACTAGATCTAAAGTAGACTGTTTCCTGGTTGGTTCCATGATGTATTATTCTCAGAAACCATCCCGAATACACTCATTGAACTCATCCTCAAGGCTATTTTTGCTCATTTGATTTGACCAATCTATGAAAATTAAAGTCACCCACGATTCTTTTCTTACAAGCCTCCATTATTTCTTGATTTATACTCGGTCCGACAGTGTTGCTACTATTTCGGGGTCCGACAGTGTTGCTACTATTTCGGGGTCCGACAGTGTTGCTACTATTTCGGGGTCCGACAGTGTTGCTACTATTTCGGGGTCCGACAGTGTTGCTACTATTTCGGGGTCCTACAGTGTTGCTACTATTTCGGGGTCCTACAGCGTTGCTACTATTTCGGGGTCAACAGACTACCCCCACCAGTGACTTCTTCCCCTTGCTGTTTCTTATCTCCACCCAAACTGATTCTATATCTTGATCTTCTGAGCCAAGATCATTTCTCACGCCTGCACTGATCTCATCCTTTATTAACAGAGCTACCCCACCTCCTTTTCCTTTCTGCCTATCCTTCCAAATTGTCAAATACCTCTGAATATTCAGTTCCCAGCCTTGGTTACCTTGCAACCATGTCTCTGTAATGGCTATCAGGTCATACCCATTTATTTCTATTTGTGCCTTCAATTCATCTATGTTGTTATGAATGCTGCGTGCGTTCAGATAAAGAGCTTTGAATTTTGTCTTTTTACCATATTTCCCTACTCTGACCCTATATTCTGGTGCACTGTTATGTTTGTACGCTCTGTCCCTTCCTGTCACACTCTGGTTATCATTACCCCTATCGCTACCCTGCACTATTGTCTTGTCCTTTCTCTTTAACTTTCTAAATTTCCCCTCACTTAAACTAAATAGGAGGGTTCAAATAAACTACTATTTAGTTTAAAGCCCTAGTTATTTGATTTGCCAGTACACTGGTCCCAGCCTAATTCAAGTGAAGCCTGTCCCAATGGAACAGCTTCCTTTTACCCCAGTATTGGTGCCAGTGTCCCACGAACCAAAACCCATTTCTCTCACACCAATCTTTGAGCCATGTATTCAACTCTGATCTTATTGACCTTATGCCAATTTGCTTGTGGCTCAGGTAGTAATCCAGAGATTATTACCTTTGTGGTTCTGCTTTTTAATTTAGCCGCTAGCTGCTCATACTCCCTCAGCAGAACCTCTTTCTTAGTTCTACCTATGTCGTTGGTACCTACGTGGATCATGACCACTGGATCTATCCCCTCCTACTCCAAGTTCCTCTCCAGCCCAGAGGAGATCCTTAACCCTGGCATCGGGCAGGCAAATACACAGCCTTCGGGACTCACGCTCTCAGCTGCAGAGAACAGTATCTATCCTCCTAACTATACTGTCCCCTACCACTACTACATTCTTTTTTACTCTCCTACCATGAATGGCCCCCTGTACCACAGTGCTTTGGTCAGTTTGCTCATCCTACCTGCAGTTCCTGCTCTTGTCCACACAGGGAGTAAGAGCCTTGAACCTGTTGGACAAGGGTTGAGGCTCCTCCATCACTACCTCCTAGGTCCCCATACCTGCCTCACTCAGTCACACCCTTCTGTCCTTGACCACGGACCAAATCTGAAGTACTTACCCTAATGGGTGTGACTGCCTCCTGGAACAAAGTGTCCAGGTAACTTTCTCCCTCCCTGATGCCTGAGTGTCCGAAGCTCAGACTCCAGCTCATCAACTCTGAGCCGAAGTTCCTCAAGCTGCAGATACTTACTGCAGATGTGGATCACACTGTAGCCCCCCAAGCTCCCACATGCTACAGCTGAAACACATTACCTGCCTTATCTCTATTGCATTTTACTTAACTAATTAGGTTTTCAAATTTTGAAATATCATTCAATTCTCTATTTATAGTTTTTAATCTAGGTAATAATCTGGTTTACTTTATTAAATGTAGTTATATGCTTTAGGTATTTACTGTGACTTCACCCACAGTCCTAATTTAACCCCGTTTATTTAGTTATTTTATGTCAAGTAGCACCTCTTACCACCACCTCACCGAATTCCCAGCGCACGCTGGTGAAACCTGCACTTGGGTGAAGCTGTTCTGTGCTGATACACTTATTATTAATTCACTTACTATTTTGATTACCCCAATTGCAATTTCTAATTTCCCGACTCTTAATTTAAACAAGTGCCCTAGTTTAGAGAGGAGAGAGATATATAATGTTACACACACACTTATATAGTGCTATACACATGCACATGATCATAGGCAGTTCCTCGGAGTCGAGAAAGACTTGCTTCCACATTAAAAGTGAGTTCTCAGGTGACTGAAGAGTCCGATGCAGGGCCCACAGTCTGTCACAGGTGGGGCAAATGGTGGTTGAAGGAACAGGTGGGTGGGGTGCCTGGGTTGCCGTGCGCTTCTACCGTTGTTGAAGCTTGCTCTCGGCAAAGAGACTCGAGGTGTTCGGCAGCTTCCCGGATGCTTTTCCCCCATTTTGGGTGATCCTGGGCCAGGGACTCCCAGGTGCTGGTGGAGATGTTACATTTTTTCAAGGAAGCTTTGAGGGTGTCCTTGAAGCGTTTCCTCTGCCCACCTGGGGCTCGCTTGCTGTGTTGGAGCTCAGGGTAGAGCGCTTGTTTTGGGGAGTCTCGTGTCAGGCATGCAGATGATGTGGCCCGTCCAGGTGATCGAGCGTGGTCAGTGCTTCAATGCTGGGGACGTTGGTGCGCCTATCCTGCCAATGGAGTTGCAGGATCTTGCAGAGGCAGCGCTGGTTGTACTTCTCCAGTATTTTGAGGTGCCTGCTGTACATGGTCCATATCTCTGAGTCACATAGGAGAGCTGGTATCACTACTGCCCTGTAGGCCATGAGCTTGATGACAGATGAGATCCTGGTCTTTAAACACTCTCTTCCTCAGGTGACCAAAGGCTGCGCTGGCACACCAAAGGTGGTGTTGGACCTCTTCGTCGATGTCTGCCCTTGCTGATAGTAGGCTGCCAAGGTATGGAAAATGGCCCACGTTGTCCAAGGCCTCATTGTGGATTTTGATAACCAGGGAGCAGTGCTGTGAGGCGGGAGCAGGTTGGCAGAGGACCTTTGGCTTACGGATGTTTAATGTAAGGTCTATACTTTCGTACGCCTCGGTGAAGGTTTTGCCGATGGCTTGGAGTTCGGCCTCTGAGTGTGCACAGGCATCGTCCGCGGACTGTAGTTCGACGACAGGGGATGGGACGACCTTGGATCTGGCCTGGAGGCGGCAGAGAAGCACTACTGGCGTGGATCCATGACCTCATCTCTATTATCTGGAAGGAGGAGAGCATGCCAGGAGATCTCGAAGACACTGTAATCGTGACCATCTTCAAGAAAGGTGACAAGTCCGACTGCGGTAACTACAGAGGAATCTCCCTGCTGTCGACCACCGGGCAAGTCATTGCAGAAATCCTCCTGAATCGTCTTCTTCCTGTGGCTGAAGAGCTGCTCCCAGTGTCGCAATGTGGATTCTGCCCACTAAGGGGCACAATGGACATGATCTTCACTGCGCAACAGATACAAGAGAAATGCAGGGAACAGCACCAACCCTTGTACATGGCCTTCTTTGACCTCACAAATCCTTCAACACGGTCAACCGTGAGGGATTATGGAGCATCCTCAGATTCGGCTGCCCTCAAAAGTTTGTCACCATTCTCCGCCTGCTCCATGACGACATGCAAGCCGTGATCCTGACCAACAGTTACACCACAGACCCATTCCATGTTCGGACCGGGGTCAAGCAAGGCTATATCATCACACCAACGCTCTTTTCAATCTTCCTTGCTGCAATGCTCCATCTCACCCTCGGCAAGCTCCTCGCTGGAGTGAAGCTAATCTACAGAACCCACACATATGTAGTGCTGTACACATACCATACATATTTATACATACATATAAATAGTGCAATATACACAGTGCTACGTACACACATATATAGTGCTATACATACACATGAATAATGCTGTCTCGAAGACCTTTTTGGAGGTAAAAGGCAATGTACAGAGGTTGATGCTGCTCCCTACATTTTCCTTGAATTTGACGTGCGCTGAAGATCATGTCCATTGTGCCCTTTAATGGGTGGCATCCGCATTGCGACCCTGGGAGTAGCTCTTCAGCCACTGGGAGAAGGCGATTGAAGAGGATTCTTGCGATGACTTTTCCTGTAGCAGACAGCAGGGGGATTCTTCTGTAGTTACCGCAGTCGGACTTGCCCCCCTTTATTGAAGGTGGTCATGATCACGGCGCCTCAGATCTCCTGGCATACTCTCCTCCTTCTAGATAGGTACCAATAGTGCTTTTCCGCTATGCTTTAGTGCCTCGGCGAGGATTCCATCTGCTCCTGAGGCCTTGTTGTTTGATGGCCTTTTCTACCTCATGCAGGGCTGGGGTTTTGCTGAGGTGGTGGCAGGTAGTATGTTGTGGGATTGAGTCGAGGACACTCGCGTCGAAGACAGAGTCTCAGTTATATATACTCACACATATACACACACACATATATAGCGCGAAATATGCACACAGTCATTATATATATATATATATATAAATAATACACACACACACACATAAATACACACACATATATATATATATATATATAATATACACACACACACATTACATACACAGCGTGCTACATACAAACATATATAGTGCTTTATACATGTATATATTCATATAAAAAACATTAACATTCAGAAATATTAATCATCACCATGCCCAGAATTCAAAAAGTTACAATTCTCTCAAGTTCAGTCTTAAAGAAAGACTTGCATTTCTATAGCGCCTTTCATGACCTCAGGATGTCCCAAAGCACTTTACAGTCAGTAAAGTACTTTTGGAGTGTAGTCACTGCTGTAATGTAGGAAACGCGGCAGCCAATTTGCGCACAGTAAGCTCCACACACAGCAATGTGATAATGAGATCATCTATTTTAGTGATGTTGCTGGAGGGATAAATTTTGGCCCAGGACACCGGGGAGAACTCCACTGCTCTTCTTCGAAAGAGCAGACAGGGCCGAGTCAGTTTTACGTCTCATGCGAAAGACGGCCTCCTCCGACAGCGCGGCGCTACCTCGGTACTGCACTGGGAGTGCCAGCCTGTATTAGATGGTCAAGTCCCTGGAGTGGGACTTGAACCCACGACCTTATGACTCGGAGATGAGAGCGTTTCCCAATGAGCCAGAGGAGCAGCGAGCACACTGAGGGTCAAAGGTAGTTCCAGCGGGCAGCAGATGGCGAGCGGGGCGTCGGGAATATTGTGTGAGCGCCCAGTGCTCACCCAATGCCCCCGGAACGCTGCACCTGACTCTCAGACCGCGCGGTCGATTGGCTGCGGGCCTCAAAGGGTTACTGGTTCCTGTTGTGGAGCTGAGGTTGTGCCGTTGGCAGATTGTGAAACACTCGCTGAAACGTCAGTCCCAGCGGCCTCGCGCCACAAGCAGACATAAACCTGGTCACACAGCGGGGTAAACAATACATCAATAATTACACCGAGACCATGCATCAACCCTGGACCCCTCGATCCAATCCCCACCGGTAACTCATCCCGGGTATGTTATACTGTGTATAAACCCCCGAACCCCTCGATCTGATCCCCACCGGTAACTCATCCCGGGTATGTTATACTGTGTATAAGCCCCCCGAACCCCTTGATCTGATCCCCACCGGTAACTCATCCCGGGTATGTTATACTGTGTATAAACCCCCGAACCCCTTGATCTGATCCCCACCGGTAACTCATCCCGGGTATGTTATACTGTGTATAAACCCCCCGAACCCCTCGATCCGATCCCCACCGGTAACTCACTCCCGGGTATCTGTTATACTGTGTATAAACCCCCCGAACCCCTCGATCTGATCCCCACCGGTAACTCACTCCCGGGTATTCGTTATTCTATATATAAACCCCCCGAACCCCTCGATCCGATCCCCACCGGTAACTCACTCCCGGGTATGTTATACTGTGTATAAACCCCCCGAACCCCTCGATCTGATCCCCACCGGTAACTCACTCCCGGGTATTCGTTATTCTATATATAAACCCCCCGAACCCCTCGATCTGATCCCCACCGGTAACTCACTCCCGGGTATTCGTTATTCTATATATAAACCCCCCGAACCCCTCGATCTGATCCCCACCGGTAACTCACTCCCGGGTATTCGTTATTCTATATATAAACCCCCCGAACCCCTCGATTAGATTCCAGCCTGTAACTCACTCCTGGGTATCTGTTATTCTATATATAAACCCCCCGAACCCCTCGATTAGATCCCAGCCTGTAACTCACTCCCGGGTATCTGTTATTCTATATATAAACCCCCCGAACCCCTCGATTAGATTCCAGCCTGTAACTCACTCCCGGGTATCTGTTATTCTATATATAAACCCCCCGAACCCCTCGATTAGATCCCAGCCTGTAACTCACTCCTGGGTATCTGTTATTCTATATATAAACCCCCCGAACCCCTCGATTAGATTCCAGCCTGTAACTCACTCCCGGGTATCTGTTATTCTATATATAAACCCCCCGAACCCCTCGATTAGATTCCAGCCTGTAACTCACTCCCGGGTATGTGTTATTCTATATATAAACCCCCCGAACCCCTCGATTAGATTCCAGCCTGTAACTCACTCCCGGGTATTCGTTATTCCATATATAAATGCGAGAATGAGCTAAAACCTCTCGAGTTTTGGTCCCTGTATTTAAGGAAGTATATACTTGCATTGGAGGCTGTTCAAAGGTGGTTCATGAGATTGATTCCGGAGATGAGGGGGTTGACTTATGAGGATAGGTTGAGCAGGTTGGGCCTCTCCACATTGGACTTCAGAAGAATGAGAGGTGATTTTATTGAAACATAGAAGATAATGAGGGGACTCGACAATTTGAATGCAGAGAAGATATTTCCACTCATAGGGGAAACTAAAACTAGGGAGCATAGTCTCAGAATAAGGGGCTGCCCATTTAAAACTGAGATGAGGAAGAATTTCTTCTCTGAGGGTTGTAAATCTGTGGAATTCTCTGCCCCAGAGAGCTGTGGAGGCTGGGTCATTGAATATATTTAAGGTAGAGATAGACAGATTTTTGAGCAATAAGGGAGTAAAGGGTTATGGGAAGCGGGCAGAGATGATGAGCTGAGTCCATGATCAAATCAGCCATGAGATAATGATTTTTTTTAGTGATTTAGGTTGAGGGACATATATTGGCCAGGATAGTGTGGATTAATCCCATGCTCTTCATCGAAATAGTGTCATGGGATCTTTTACGTCTGCCTGAGCACGCAGACGGGGCCTCGGTTTAACGTCTCATCCAAAAGACCGCCCTCCGACAGTGCGGCACTCCCTCAGCACTGCACTGGGAGTGTCGGCCGAGATTTTGTGCTCAGGTTTCCTGGAGCGGGACTTGAACCCACAACCTGCTGACCCAGAGGAGAGAGTGCTGCCCACTGAGTCACGGCTGACAGAGGAATCCGACGATGGATTGTCACATACCACAAAGCCGCAGTTCCTGTCAGGACTCGAGCACTGGGTATTTATAGGTCTGGGGCCTGCTGCAGAGAAACGACATCAAGTTTCACTTCACAAAGCAGCGGGTTATTTACAAAGTTTTGTGCGTGCGGCTTGCTGGTGATGCCCATGTATAGCGACACACAGTAGAACCCACGACAGTATGGACGCTCGTCACCACATTCAAACCGCACACAACAGCTGCTCTCGGCATTGCAACCCCAGATCATGACCATCATCACATCACCAAACTGTGAATAGGCACCCGAGACACTTTATTGCACCGGGGCAGGTACAGCACGGGATTAGATACAGAGTAAAGCTCTCTCTACACTGTCCCATCACACACTCTCAGGGCAGGTACAGCCCAGGGTTAGATACAGAGTAAAGCTCCCTCTACACTGTCCCATCACACACTCAGGGTGAGAGGATAAAGGGCTGATTGGCCGAACGGCCTATTTCAATGCTGGAAAATTCGACGCTTCCATTCATGGACCAATCAAATAAGAGGAACTGAGTCGCGTGGCCAGCAGGCAAATTATATTGACTAATGAATGGATGCAGTCAATGACCACAACATCCAATCACAATGTGCGTATTGTGCCACATGACAGTTACATAATATCAAAAGTTAACTTTAAATATCACAACCGTTGCTTATTATTGGCACAACAAAGAGCGATTAGCCGTGTACAGCTGTTCGAATGTTACACAGACACTCACGCGCGCTCACACACAAATTAAATTGAAAGATCCAATTGGAAGCGAGGAGGAGGAGCAGCGACAGGTCGAGAGTGTCCAGGGGGACGGTGATCCCTCCGGCCCTGATGTGACCCCCCACCCCGTCCCGAGACAAGGCCCTCATCTCCGGGCTTTGGAGGAAGCGGGGTTGGGTGGGATGGGATGGGATGCGTCACGGGCTGAGTGCGTTTCACCACCCCCCCCCCTCCCACAAAGCAAAACGCTACAGGAGAGACCCTTAGTCGCGTTGGCACGGTGATAAACGCACTGCCCCCTCTCCCCCCGCCAACCAATGTTGGCCATCTTGTCTGTTGCCACGGACACAGTCACAGTTTATGTATAAAAAGGCTTCTTTATCGCGTCGCTTAAAGATCAACGGATCATTAAAATAAATTGTTTTTTTTAAAAACTTTCTTTAAAAGACACTTTTGTTTATTCGCGATAAAAATATTGGAGATGGGAACAAAGCAGATCTGACCGACAGTCAGAATCATTGGGGAACAAAGAGTCTATTCGCTTTCCAATTGACTGTGGGAAAGCGAGTAATCGTGATGGACACGTCGGGCGACCAATGGCAGGAGCCAAGCGGTTGGAGGCGGGTTGTCATGTGACAAAACCTCCAGGAATACATTCAACCAGAGTTGGCAACTGCTACTCACAAGTTTAAAGTAAAAGCAGAGTATTAATTAAAACACACACACAATACAACTTTAAAAGATAAAAGGTCTCTGATCCAATTTAGTTCCTGAGGCGGAGTTCTTCCCAAGATGGGTCCCCCTGCGGGGTATCTCTGACACCACGTCACGAAGGCGGTTGAGGGAAAAGGCTTTGTTTTGGTGGGAGAGCGAGTGAGGGATAGGGAGGAGGGGGTGAGGACAGAGCTTCAGTGCCCCCGGTGATGGAGTCGTCGGCGTTCCCTCGGCTTCAGGGACCTCTCCCTGGCTGCCCGTGGGCCGACGCGGTGATGGGGCGCGGTGCTGGAGGGGCTCGGCAGTGGCGAGATGGTCGACGTAAGGGCAATGGGCACAACGGCTTTTGGTACCAACGGGAAGTCCACCTGTGAAGAGAAGGTCAGATCGTCACAACTCGAGACAGACTCGGGAGGTCAGGCTGATGAGCTCAGGTACTTTTTATCCCCACCCAGTCACAAACTAGACAACAATTTGCCTTTATGTAGCATCTTTAACATGGTAAAATGTCCCAAGGTGCAGAAGGAGATATTGGGACAGGTGACCAAAAGCTTGGTCAAAGAGGTAGGTGCGTCTTGAAGGTAGAGAGAGAGGCAGAGAGGGAGGCAGAGAGGTTTAGGGGGGAATTCCAGAGCTTGGGCCCAGGCAGCTGAAGGCACGGCCACCAATAGTGGAGCGATTAAAATCGGGGGTGTTCAAGAGGCCAGAATTTGAGGAGAGCAGAGATCCGGGGGGTTGTGGGGCTGGAGGAGATTACAGAGATAGGGAGGGGCGAGGACCAGGGAGGGATTTGTAAACAAGGATGAGAATTTTAAAATGTAGGTCAGCGAGCACAGGGGGTGATGGGTGAGCAGGATGGTGCGAGTTAGGGCACGGGGCAGTGGGCACAGGGGGTGATCGGTGAGCGGGGCTTGGTGTGAGTTAGGACACGGACAGTGAGCACAGTGGGTGATGGGTGAGCGGGACTCGGTGCGAGTTAGGACACGGGGTAGTGAGCACAGGGGGTGATGGGTGAGCGGGACTCGGTGCGAGTTAGGACACGGGTAGTGAACACAGTGGGTGATGGGTGAGCGGGACTCGGTGCGAGTTAGGACACGGGGTAGTGAGCACAGGGGGTGATGGGTGAGCGGGATTCGGTGCGAGTTAGGACACGGGCAGTGAACACAGGGGGTGATGGGTCAGCGGGACTCGGTGTGAGTTAGGAAACGGAGCGAGTTAGGACACGGGGCAGCAGGAGCTTGGGGTGAGCTGAAGTTTACAGAAGCTGGAAGTCGGGCCAGGACAGCGTTGGAATGTTCACTGGCTCGGTGTCAACATGTGTCCAATTTCACTCCTGTGAAAAGCGCCTTGGGAGGTTTTAGAGGTGCTATATAAACAGCAGTTGTTGTTGCTGTGAGCAGAGAAATCGGGGAAAGAAAAAGAAAGAAATATCGGCAAGGGCGACTCACCCTCGTTGGTCCGTTGTCAGCGACATTGACGAGAACGGCTTGATCTTCGTAACCGGGCGCCGACGCCGTGACGACGTACTTCCCCGGCAACAGCAGACGGAAATAGTCCCCGCCAACACCTCCAAACAGAAAGCAAATGGCTTTTTACCAAGACCCGTCCGCAGTTACATCTCCGAGGGCTGGGGGCAAATCCCATCGGCCGAGGGGACAGGGAACGGGGAAAGGGAGACCATCCCAGGTTCAGGCCAAGCTGCAAGACCAACGACTCTACTCTGATCTTCCCTCTCCTGCCTCCAGTGCATTGTCCCTACACACGTTCCTCCCTCCTCTCCTCCCCCTCCTCCTCCTCTCCACTCTCCACCCTCCCCTCCCCTCAGACTTGGGCTTGGGCTTTGTTTGGGTGCATGGGAGCTTCAGACGGCTAGTCGGGAACATTGCCCCACACCGCGTCTAGACTCATCGCCTCGTCTCCTACTCTAACTCATTATTCTGCTAATCAAGTATATGCCCCCACCTCCCTGAGCGGAGGCCAGGTCCCAGGGGGCGGAGGTGCAAGGGCAGGGGCCCACTCACTTACCAACGCTGATGTCAGTATCGGAGCAGTTTCTTGTTTCCCCCTGGCTGGGGAGTCTTGAACCAGGGGTCACAGTTTCAGAATAAGGGGTCAGACATTTAAGACTGAGATGAGGAGAAACTTCTTCCCTCAGAGGGTTGTTGTAATGTATTTGCTTCATGGATTCTTTGCTTAAGAATTCATAGCAACACAATGTTAAACCTTTGCTAATAAACCAACTAGTTGGTTGCTAATAAACCAACTAATAGCAATCACACTACACATTACCAGTTCATCCACCAGGCTCACAACCACCTGCCTCATCGTGGATCCCCTGAACCCAACTGGCTGGGGTTTTATTGAGTCTTGTGAACATCACGTGACTGGCTTAGCCACTCACAACTCAACAACATACTCACAGGTGCGTACATGACACTTGTGAATCTCTGGAATTGTCTACCCCAGAGGGCTGTGGATGCTCAATCGTTGAGTATATGATCGGGGCCCAGGAGAGGCGCGAGTTCAGGGCCCAGAAGAGGTGAGGGCCCAGGGGCAGCACGGGCCAGCCCACATTGCGATGTGTGCGCACTAGGTCCGTGCAGCAGAGCTGGTCTCCAGTCGTCTTGGTTAACCCTTGCCACTGGACCAAGACCTAGCTCTGTCGAGCCCGTGTGGTGGCTGATGTGCAACGGCCACCACACGTTAAAAAAAAATCCACGCACAGGCATCTTCCACCCTTCAACATGTATTTCCAGATCTGGAATATTAGGTCCTTCATTGAAACACCTGTGAACTTTTTGACTTGGAAGGTCATCCTCGATTCGAAGGACTGCCTATGATGAGTATATTCAAGGCTGAGATCGATAGATTTTTGGACTCAAGGGAAATCGAGGGATTATGGGATCGGGCGGGAGAGTGGAGTTGAGTTCAACTGAATGGTAGAGCAGGCTTGAGGGGTTGTATGGCCTGCTCCTGCTTCTTGTGAGGAGTGTGGCAGGATCTCTGGGGAAGGATTCCTCCCCTCCATACCAGAATGGATGGTCCTAGACTCTGCCTGAATTTCTCACATCTGAAGCGTCTGCAAAGATAATACCTTCTCCACAGGCCATGAGTCAAATGCTGGCAGCAGAGGCCTGGGGGACAGGCTGCCCACCCGATGTGGGAATGGCGTTTGATGAGAGGGGTAACGAGGGGAGTAATTCTGCATTGGAATAAAATACCAGGGCAGATTGCAGAAACACGCTGTTCTGGCACCCACCTGAGGTAACATCATGGTTGATGCCAAACACAGACACAACAGCCTTGTAGATCCCATTGTTATTTTCATCCAACACCATCCCTTTAATTCCCTTGTGAACCTGAAACAGATTAAAAAAAGGTACAGAATGCAATATCTACACGATTCACAACCCGAATAGGGAAACAAGAGTAAAGCTCCCTCTACACTGTCCCATCAAACACTCCCAGGGCAGGTACAGCACGGGTTAGATACAGAGTAAAGCTCCCTCTACACTGTCCCATCAAACACTCCCAGGGCAGGTACAGCACAGGGTTAGATACAGATTAAAGCTCCCTCTACACTGTCCCATCAAACACTCCCAGTAAACATGAAGAGTCAGGTTTATACAATTTAAGAAAGGGTTTATGGAAGAATTATAACGAGTTTGGAGTGTACATGTCTACGTTTCGACTGTTGAGGAGTGATGTTTATAACCATGGAAAATTGTCTCACCATCAACTATCGAATGGGAATAGAGTGGCGGGTGCCACATCGCCATCTACTGGTGAAGTAGCATATGACACACAAAGATCACATGACAACAATCTCAATTGATCAGTTTAGAGCAAGTCATCTGACATAGTCCCTCCAGGTGTATAAATAGGATCACGTTTCAGTAACTCTTTGCCCTTCTCTGGGCTGAGGGCATGCCTTGATTGGTTACAAGTCCCAGACCCCGATGGTCTTTACGCAGAGGGTTGTGGGAATCTGGAACTCGCTGCCTGGGAGAGTGGTGGACGCAGAAATCCATATCACTTTTAAGAGATGGTTGGATGGGCACTTGAAGTGCCGTAACCAGCAGGGTTACGGACGTAGAGCTGGTAATTGGAATTAGATTGGATAACCTCTTGTTGGCCAGCACAGATATAATGGCAAGTACTGCAGGGAATGTATTATGGCCAGGGTTCTCTCCTGGATGGGTCGGAGAGGAATTTTCCCACATTTTCTTTCCCCAATTGGCCTGGATTTTTAATCTGGTTTTTGCCTCTTCCAGGAGATCACATGGTTGGGGTGGAGTGTAAAATGTTTTAGTGTAGGGGGTGTCGCAGTTGTGTGGAGTGGGCTGGTTGCTCTTTACCTTTCTGCCATTGTTCATTGGTTTATATATAAACTTCAGGGCTGCTGACCGAGGGCCTTGTGGTTCTTTGTCGGCGGTGTGGACATGATGGGCCGAAATGGCCTTCTTGTGCGCTATGGATTTCTATGTTTCTATATCAGCCTGCTGGTAAGTATATAGACGTCTAACGTGTGTGCAAGTTTCTGTCGATATTCATAAAACCAACGAGTTGATTTCTTTCTGGGTGTCCATAGAAACATAAAAAATAGTAGTAGGCCATTCAAGTCTGCACCGCCATTCAATATGATCATGGCTGATCCTCTTTCAACACCATATTCCTGCTTTTCCCCCATACCCCTTGATGCCTTTTGGTTCTAGAAATCTATCTAACTCCCTCTTAAATATATCCAGTGACTTGGCCTCCCCAGCCTTCTGTGGTAGAGAATGCCACAGGTACACCACTTTGAGTGAAAACATTTCTCCTCATCTCGGTCCTAGATTTCCTACCCCGTATCCTGAGACTGTGACCCCTTGTTCTAGACTTCCCAGCCAGAGGAACTATCCTCTCCGCATCCAGTCTATCCAACCCAGTCAGAATTTTATACGTTTCAAGAGATCCCCTCTCATACTTCTAAACTCTAGTGAATACAGGCCTAGTCGATCCAATCTCTCCTCATACAACAGTCCTGCCATCTCAGGAATCAGTCTGACGAACCTTCGCAGCACTCCCTCTATGGCAAGTATATCCTTTCTTAGGTAAGACCACCAAAGCTGCACACAATACTCCAGGTGCGGTCTCACCAAGGCCCTGTATAACTGTAGTCTGAACTGGTGTAGTTTAGATTTAACAAGCCAGAGCCACGAGAGAGCCTCACCTCCTCGATGTAGGCCAGCAAGGCTTCCCGATTCCCGTACCACTCTCTCTGAAGCTCGTTCTCCGGTGGGAATTTCCTGCAGCTCAGCTCCAGCGTGATTTCGAAGCAGTTGGTGTGCAGGTAATTAAAGTCTTGCATCCCTAGCCACAGCACAAGGTCCGGCAGCGGGGAGAGAGAAATTGTGAATTGTAAAAGGCATCGCGGTTTTGTAAAAAGTCATGGGGTTGCCCAGCTCGGCAGCAAGGATATGCTGATAACACAGAACACTGACATCACGCAGGAACAGGCCTTTCTTGTCGGCATGGCTAGGCCTGATAAGAGCTTGAACAAGGAGCCTTGTGATAAAGATACCGTCTAGAAGGTAACCAGACGTCCAAACAAGAGATATATGCAAAGGAATGATCTCGTGGGACAGGGGAGAGTTTTCATCTGAAAGTTGAGACAAAGAACTCGACACACCATTAGATACCTTGGTTTAGGAAGAGCCCTCACAGGTTAGATAGTCCTAAGAACATAAGCAATAGGAGCAGGAGTTGGTCATTTGGCCCCTCGAGCCTGCTCCGCTATTTAATAAGATCATGGCTGATCTGATCTTGTGCTCAGCTCCACTTCCCCGCCTGCTCCCCATAACCCTTCACTCCCCAATCGCTCAAAATCTGTCTATCTCCACCTTAAATATATTCAATGACCCAGCCTCCACAGCTCTCTGGGGCACAGAATTCCACAGGTTTGCAACCCTCTAAGAAGAAATTCCTCCTCATCTCCGTTCTAAATGGGTGACCACTTGTTCTGAAACTATGATGATACTTCCATGAGTGGGAACATCCTCTCTGCATCCACCTTGTCGAGCCCCCTCAGTGGCTTATGTTTCAATAAGACCACCTCTCATTTTTCTAAACTCCAATGAGTATAGGCCCAACCTGTTCAACCTTTTTTTCATAAGTCAACCCCCTCATCTCCTGAATCAACCTAGTGAACCATCTCTGAACAGCCTCCAATGTAAGTATGTCCTTCCTTAAATACGGAGACCAAAACTGTACACAGTATAGGTGTGGCCTCACCAATACCCTGTACAGTTGTAGCAGTACTTCTCTGCTTTTATACTCTATCCCCCTTGCAATAAAGGCCAACATTCTATTTGCTTCCTGATTACTTGCTGTACCTGCATAGTAACTGTTTGTGTTTCATGCACAAGGACCCCCAGGTCCCTCTCTACTGCAGCATTTTGTAATTTCTCCATTTAAATTATAATTTGCTTTTCCTGCCAAAATGGATAACCTCACACTTTCCCACATTATACTCCATCTGCCAAATTGTTGCTCACTTACTTAGCCTGTCTATATCCCTTTGCAGATGTTTTTGTGTCCTCCTCACAATTTGCTTTCCCACCCATCTTTGTATCATCAGCAAACTTGGCTACATTACACTCGGTCCTTTCATCCAAGTCATTAATATAGATTGTAAATAGTTGAGGCCCCAGCACTGATCCCTGTGGCACCCCACTAGTTACTGTTTGCCAACCGGAAAATGACCCATTTATCCCGACCCTCTGTTAGTTAGCCAATCCTCTATCCATGCTAATATTTTACCCTCAACCCTGTGAGCTCTTATCTTGTGCAGTAACCTTTTATGTGGCACCTTGTCAAATGCCTTCTGGTAGTCCAAATACACCACATGGTTCCTCCTTATCCAACCTGCTTGTTACATCCTCAAAGAACTCCAGCAAATTTGTCAAACTTGATTTCCCTTTCATAAAACCATGCTGACTCTGCTTGACTATTATGCTTTTCCAAATGTCTTGCTATTGCTTCCTTAATAATGGACTCCAGCAGTTTCCCAACCACAGATGTTAGACTAACTGGTCTATAGTTTCCTGCTTTCTGTCTGCCTCCTTTTTTAAATAGGGGTGTTACATTTGCGGTTTTCCAATCAGCTGGGATCTCCCCAGAATCCAGGGAATTTTGGTAGATTACAAACAATGCATCCACTATCTCTGCAGCCACTTCTTTTAAGACCCTAGGATGCAGGCCATCAGGTTCAGGGGACTTGTCCGCCTTTAGTCCCATTATTTGAGAGAGTACTACTTCATTAGTGATTGAGATTGTTTTAAGTTTTCCCCCTTTCTATAGCCCATTGATTATGTATTATTGAGATGTTTTTCATGTCTTCTACCGTGAAGACCGATACAAAATATTTGTTCAAAGTCGCTGTCATTTCCCTGTTCCCCATTATTAATTCCCCAGTCTCATCCTCTAAGGGACCAATGTTTATTTTAGCTACTCTCTCCCTTTTTATATACCTGTAGAAGCTCTTACAATCTGTTTTCATCTTTCTTGCTAGTTTACTCTCGATCTTCCCTCTCTCTCGTTTTTAAGTTTACCTTCGCTGTTTTTCAAAAAAATTCCCAATCCTCTGGTCTCCCACTAATCTTGGCAACTTTGTATGCCATGGTTTTCAATTTGATACCATCCTTTACTTCCTTAGTTAGCCACGGATTATTCTCCCTTCTCTTAGTCTTGCCTGTCTATAGATGGTGGGGAGAAGATCTGTACACGGACGCTAGCCATCTGTCCAATCGGGACTGACAGCTACTCGTCAGTCGTATGTCTACTGTGTCTATCCTGATTGCGTGTTGTGTTTGATTATATTTGAACTACTGCTCCTTAATAAAACGATCTATGACTCCCAAGACTATTTGAGTAATCTGTGCATGACCTGTGATCCAAACCTTATAGGGGGAGAAGAGTTTGATATTTGAGGCAGTCAGTGTTCATGTGTAGATTTAAGGTACAAAAACAAACACTCATAGTTCAACACCCTCCACTTTTGGGTCAACAGGGGCATGGAATAGCCTGGGACCAATGGGGAAGGACCATGCTGTGCCATTGAGCCAATGAGGAAGGACCATGGCGTGCCATTGAGCCAATGAGGGCAAGGCTTGACGTCGGATCAATGGGGTCCTGGTGTGCCGCTGGGTCACAGGTCAGGAAGGCGAGGTTTGATGCCTCATTGGGTGTCGAGCTGGTCAGGTGGTAGAGCTGGCCCAAGTGCCCTGAGCCTGGGGTGGGGGTGGATTACTGGATGATTTGGAGGGGGAGGGGGTGAAAAAGAGCAGGGAGGGTGAGATTAGAATTGACAAGAGTTGAAATTGCACAACTCTGATGGGGTAGGGTGCAGGGGGAATCCAGTCACACCAGATTGTCACAACTTTTAACCGCAGGGCAAATTGCACTTGGGAAGGGAGGGGGGGGGGGGGGGAAGGGGAAGTTCTTCTGCTTACCCCCTTAAGCCACAACAGTGGTTTGGGGGGTGGAGAGGGTGAGGGTATGTATAGGACGTTGCTGGGCTAACCGGAGAATCCCACCAGACATGCCCACGATTGGCCCAGGGGGACCCATGTCTGCTGAGATCCAGACGATTCCCCTGTGGGCCTAAAGTGAGGTCAAAGTTCACAGGCCAATTGGCGATTTTGTAAGCAGCAAATGGCGCGAGGTTTTGTCCCTCGTCCCAGTTGTCTTCCCGAGAGAGTCCTGGCTCAGAGGGTCAGCTTAGCCTATTCCGTACCGACCCCCCTCATTGGTTAAACAACCTCCGCCCCTGGGATCGGGACCAGGGTCATGGCGGGAGCGGAGTGCCGGACGGAATCTCAGACTGGGCGCACATCCGGGGGGGGCCCCATTGCGTCTCTGGAACCTCCCGATGGTGGAGCAGGTGCTGGAATGAGGCCCGATGGGCCGAACAGCCACCCCTCTCTGCAGCAACCTTTGCGATTTCCTGGGGCGCGAGGCGAATGTATGGGATAGAGGACAGGCTGAGACGTGATGCCCCCACAGTTGAATAGGCAGTCGAGGCTGGCAGGTGAAGATTGGGAAATCTGAATCTTTCCTGGGACGGAAGACAGGACAGACACCTGTTGGACATGGGGTGCGCTCCCCCACCCTCAATAGACAGTGGACGCTCCCTCCCTATCTGACCTTGCAGCAATACCGGCACCGAGAGAGAGACTGACACAGAGAGAGCTCACCTCTCGCCAGCGAGTACCAGCTGGCACCGTTGGTGATCCCATCGGGGAAGTAGTCTCCGCAGTTGGTCCCACTGTGCATCCATCCATGAGAGTACGAGTAGACCTTAGCCAGCTGGAATGGGAGAGAAATGGAGAGGGGGGCGTGGGATCGGGCGGGGAGAGATAGAACTCAATTAAAGTCCGGAACTAACAGCAGAATTTCTAGACGGGGTTAGATACAGAGTAAAGCTCCCTCTACACTGTCCCATCAAACAGTCCCAGGGCAGCTACAGCATAGGTTAGATACAGAGTAAAGCTCCCTCTACATTGTCCCATCAAACAGTCCCAGGGCAGCTACAGCATGGGTTAGATACAGAGTAAAGCTCCCACTACACTGTCCCATCAAACACTCCCAGGGCAGCTACAGCATGGGTTAGATACCATGGCCTCTCTCAATGAAGTTGTGTCTTTGCTGTATTGAGATTCACTCCCAATATGAATCAATGTTGCCCCAAACTCGTTGCCTATCAGCCCTTCACGGCCAATCGACAGAGGCGGGTTTCATGCAGTCAGTCGGAGCTGGATTGTATAGGTTAGGAGTGCTGTCACAGTGAATGACTCGCGGACAAACAGCCCCAGGGATTGGTGTACCCAAAGGGACAACTCGCAATCCGCATCACAGCTGCTCCCTCTGGTGGATGCTGGAAACAACAGGCACAAAAAAAAATCTCACATTCAGGAAACGTTTGTCCCAACTATTCCCATTAAACACACTGTAAACCCACATCACCCTGCACCAGAAAGGATCTCACCCCTGGATATCTGTTATTCTATATATAAACCCCCCAAACCCTTTGATTAGATTCCAGCCTGTAACTCACTCCTGGGTATCCGTTATTCTATATATAAACCCCCGATTAGATTCCAGCCTGTAACTCACTCCTGGGTATCCGTTATTCTATATATAAATCTCCTGAACCCCTCGATTAAATTCCAGCCTGTAACTCACTCCCGGGTATCCGTTATTCCATACATAAACCCCCCGATTAGATGCCAGGCTGTACAGGATGTTTAAGTACTATCTGAATCCTGCCTTGTGATAATGTGAGCACAAAAACCTAGGCTGACACTCTCAGTGCAGTACTGAGGGAGCGCTACACTGTTGGAAGTGCCTTCTTTCAGATGAGAATTTAAACCGAGGCCCCGTCTGCTCTCTCAGGAGGACGTAAAAGACCCCATGGCCACTATTTCGAGGAAGAGCAGGGAAGTTATCCCCAGTGTCCTGGGGCCCAATATTTACCCCTCAACCAACATCACAAAAACAGATTATCTGGTCATTATCACATTGTTGTTGGTGGGAGCTTGCTGTGCGCAAATTGGCAGCCGCGTTTCCCACATTACAACAGTGACTACACTTCAAAAAAGAAAAGTACTTCATTGGCTGTAAACCGCTTTGGGACGTCCCGAGGATGTGAAAAGCGCTAGAGAAATGCGAGTCTGTCTTTACCTTCTGGAAGAGCTGGTGGTCGGGGGTGCTGGAGACGGAGGTGCGGTACGGGCTGCGGGCAATGGGCCCCCGGGCCTTGTCGAACGGGTAATTCGCCACCACGGCCCCTCCGTGCAAGTTGGCAGACAGTACGAAGTTGTAGCTCTGCATCCAGCGGATCACGGCGTAGGTTTCCTGCTCGGTCTGCGAGGGAAGCGAATCAGCGTCACACCGGGTCCCCGACAACTTTTCTCTCCCCACCCCGTGCACATGGCCGCGCAGTCACGAGGAAGGTCGCGCGCAGGCCGCTCACCGGCACCGACATGGTGAATAACCGCCCGTGCGCAGAAATCCAACGGGACCGTGTGTTAAAGGATACCGGCCACACAGAGCCCAGCGCAGCTCACACACAACACTGATCCCCACCCCACCCCAATCACAACACAGGAAATAGGAGCAGGAGTCGGCCATTTGGCCCCTCGAGCCTGCTCCGCCGTTCAATAAGATCATGGCTGATCTGATCTTGGTCAGCTCCACTTCCCTGCCCGCTCCCCATAACCCTTCACTCCCTTATCGCTCAAAAATCTGTCGATCTCCACCCTAAATATATTCAATGACCCAGCCTCCACAGCTCTCTGGGGCAGAGAATTCCATAGATTTACAACCCTCAGAGAAGAAGTTCCTCCTCAGCTCAGTTTTAAATGGGCAGCCCTTATTCTGAAACTATACCCCCCCCCCATCAAACACTCCCGGGGAAGGCACAGCACAGGGTTTGATACAGAGTAAAGCTCCCTCTACACTGTCCCATCAAACACTCCCGGGGAAGGTACAGCACGGGTTAGATACAGAGTAAAGCTCCCTCTACACTGTCCCATCAAAAACCCCCAGGGCAGGTACAGCATGGGTTAGATACAGAGTAAAGCTCCCTCTACACTGTCCCATCAAAAACCCCCAGGGCAGGTACAGCATGGGTTAGATACAGAGTAAAGCTCCCTCTACACTGTCCCATCAAACACTCCCAGGGCAGGTACAGCACGGGTTAGATACAGAGTAAAGCTCCCTTTACACTGTCCCATCAAAAACCCCCAGGGCAGGTACAGCACAGGTTTAGATACAGAGTAAAGCTCCCTCTACACTGTCCCATCAAACACTCCCAGGGCAGGTACAGCACGGGTTAGATACAGAGTAAAGCTCCCTCTACATTGTCCCATCAAACACTCCCAGAGTCGGTACAGCACGGGATTAGAACGTACAGCCTGCCCTCCCCTACCCACGTTGCCCAGTCGATACTGGGGCCCAGTGGTCGGCGAGCCTGGGCAGCTCGGAGCGCGGGACTGACCTGTTCCTGCCAGTTGGCGGTGAGCGGGATGTGGTGATTGCGGCCCTTCTGCTTGTCCGGGGCCACGTGCAGGTCGGGGAAATTGCGGTTGAGGTCCACTCCTCGGGCATTGGCCCGGCCGGTCAGGTAGCTGTTCATCTCCGAGCCCTGTGGGAGGAAAACATAAAGACCAGCAACTCCCCTCACAAATACCACGATCTGCACTGCAGCAGGCCAGTGCCTCGACACGCAAAGGCAGCACCTGGTATCTTAACTTGCACCAAGTCCCGTTCATCCATCCCCGTGCCCAGGGAGTGGAGGGCAAAATCTAAGCAGACACTCCCAGGGCAGTGCTGAGGGAACGCCGCACTGTCGGAGGGGCAGTGCTGAGGGAGCGCCGCACTGTCGGGGGGGCAGTGCTGAGGGAGTGCCGCACTGTCGGGTGGGCAGTACTGAGGGAGCGCCGCACTGTCGGAGGGGCAGTGCTGAAGGAGCGCTGCACTGTCGGAGGGGCAGTGCTGAGGGAGCGCCGCACTGTCGGAGGTGCCGTCTTTCAGATGAGATGTCTGCTCTCTCATGTGGGTGTAAAAAATCCCACGGCACTAATTCGAGGAAGAGCAGGGGAGTTCTCCCCGGTGTCCTGGGACCAATATTTATCCCTCCACCAACATCACTAATCTGGTCATTATCACATTTTTGTTTGTGGGAGCTTGCTGTGCACAAATTGGCTGATGTGTGTCCCACATTACAACAGTGACTGCACTCCAAAAAGTGCTTAATTGGCTGCAAAGCACTTTGGGATGTCCGGTGGTTGTGAAAATAAATGCAAGTCTTTCTTTCTCGGCTCGCTGACCTGCATGGGCTCGAGGCCTATTAACGCCTCTATTGTGTTTCTAACATAGATGAGACTGCACACAGGGAGGTTAAAGTAACAGTGGCCTCAGTCTTTAAATAAGACACTCCAGAGTGAGGAACAGGCCTTAGGGGCCGGCTTATATGCAGTGCTCCCAAGGGATGCTGGGATCCCTTGAGGCTTCAGGGGATGAGCTCCCTGGTGGCGGAACATGGGAGTGCATGCTTTACAGATACACAACATCACTCTCCCTCCCCCCCACCCCCCAAAGTCAAAGTGAAAACTATTTACAAGGTGAGGCGGTCAGGAGCCTTTCTTTCCCTGGTGGACCGCCTCGGTACAAATGTCTGATCTGATGTGTTGGCTGTGCCCTCGCTGGGCTGGTGTGTTGTTGGCCCTGCCTGGTCTTGCTGGGCTGTTGGGCGTGATGGGTTCGATTTCCTGGTCCGGCGTGGTGTCGTTGATCCTTTGGGTGTGTGTTGTGGGCTCGAAAAAGGTGGTGCCTGTTGTGGGTTGTTCAGGTCAGTCTGTGAACTACAGCCTCGTTTGGTCCAAGTGCTTTCTGCAAATTTGTCCATTGTCTAGTTTCACTACAAACACCCTCTTCCCTTCTTTAGCTATCACCGTGCCTGCGATTCACTTGGGACCATGTCCATTGTTTAGCACATACACAGGGTCATTCAGATCAATTTCCCATGACACAGTGGCGCGACCATTGTCCTTTTCATGAGTAGCTCAGCCGGGGGCACCCCTGTGAGTGAGTGGGGTCTCGTGCGGTAGCTGAGCAGTACTCGGGACAGGCGGGTTTGGAGTGAGCCTTCTGTGACTTGTTTAAGGCTCCGTTTGATGGTTTGTACTGCCCGCTCTGCCTGCCCATTGGAGGCTGGTTTAAACGGGGCCGAGGTGACATGTTTGATCCCATTGCGGGTCATGAATTCTTTAAATTCGGCACTGGTGAAACATGGCCCGTTGTCACTGACCAGTATGTCAGGCAGGCCGTGGGTGGCGAACATTGCCCTCAGGCTTTCAATGGCGGCGGTGGCGGTGCTTCCCGACATTATTTCACATTCAATCCATTTTGAAAAAGCATCTACCACCACCAGGAACATTTTACCGAGAAACGGGCCCGCATAGTCAACATGGATCCTTGACCATGGTCTGGAGGGCCAGGACCACAAACTTAGTGGTGCCTCTCTGGGTGCGTTGCTCAACTGAGCACATACGGTGCATTGCCGTACACAGGACTCTAAGTCAGAGTCGATACCGGGCCACCACATGTGGGATCTGGCTATCGCTTTCATCATTACTATACCCGGGTGTGTGCTGTGGAGATCAGAGATGAACGTCTCCCTGCCCTTTTTGGGTAGCACTACGCGGTTACCCCACAACAGGCAGTCTGCCTGAATGGACAGCTTGTCCTTTTGCCGCTGGAACGGCTTGATTGGCTCTTGCATTTCAACGGGGATGCTGGCCCAGCTCCCATGCAGTACACAGTTTTTTTACTAGGGACAGCAGAGGATCTTGGCTGGTCCAAGTCCTAATCTGGCAGGCCATGACAGGTGGTTTTTCATTTTCCAGCGCTTTCATGACCGTCAACAAGTCTGCGGGCTGCGCCACCATCAATAAGTTTGCAGGCTGAGCCATTTCCACCCCCGTGGTGGGCAATGGTAGCCGACTGAGAGCATCCACACAGTTCTCGGTGCCTGGCCTGTGGCGGATGGTATAGTTATACGCTGATAGCGCGAGTGCCCACCTTTGTATGCAGGCTGAGGCTTTAGTATTTATCCCCTTGTTTGCAGCGAACAGGGATGTGAGGGGCTTGTGATCGGTTTCCAGCTCAAATTTGAGGCCAAACAGGTACTGATGCATTTTCTTTACCCCGAACACACACGCTAATGCCTCTTTCTCAATCATGCTGTAGGCCCTCTCGGCCTTAGACAAGCTCCTGGAAGCATAGTCGACAGGTTGCAACTTCCCCGCAACGTTAGCTTGTTGTAATACACACCCGACTCCGTACGACGACGCATCACATGCTAGCACAAGTCTTTTGCATGGGTTATACAATACAAGCAGCTTGTTGGAGCATAAAATGTTTCTGGCTTTCTCAAAAGCAATTACTTGGTTTTTTCCCCATACCCAGTTCTCACCTTTGTGCAATAACACATGAAAGGGCTCTAAAAGGGTGCTTAACCCCGGTAGGAAGTTACCAAAATAGTTGAGGAGCCCCAGGAACGACCGCAGCTCCGTGACGTTCTGTGGCCTGGGCGCATTCCTGATAGACGCCAAGACAGAGGCTGTGGGCCGAATGCCGTCTGGCGTGATCTTTCTCTACTTCTGTTGCCATGAAGACGCATTTCGACCTCTTCAGCCGCAGCCCTACACGATCCAGTCGCTGGAGGATCTCCTCCAGGTTTTTAGGTGCTCGGCGGTGTCCCGACCTGTGACCAATATGTCATCCTGAAAGACCACCGTGTGTGGTACCGACCTGAGTAGGTTCTCCATGTTTTTCTGGAAGATCGCTGCAGCCGACCGAATTCCAAACGGGCATCTGTTGTAGATGAACGGTCCCTTGTGCATGTTGATACAGGTGAGGTCCTTCGAAGACTCCTCCAGCTCCTGCGTCATGTAGGCCGAAGTCAGGTCGAGCTTGGTGAATGTCTTGCCTCCTGCCAGCGTCGCAAATAGGTCGTCTGCCTTAGGTAGCGGGTATTGGTCCTATAGCGAGAAGTGATTAATATAGTTACTTTATAATCGCCGCAAATCCTGACCGTGCCATCACTTTTGAGTACTGGAACAATTGGGCTGGCCCACTCGCTGAATTCCACTGGGGAGATGATGCCCTCGCGTTGCAGCCTGTCCAGCTCGATTTCCACTCTCGCCCTCATCATGTGAAGTACCGCTCGCGCCTTGTGGTGAATGAGTCGTGCCTCTGGGACCAAGTTTCCAATGCTTGGCTCAAAAAGGGAAGGAAATTTGTTAAGAACCTGGGTACATGAGGCCTCATCGACATGTGATAGCGCTCGGATGTCATCTCAGTTCCAGCGGATTTTGCCCAGCCAGCTCCTTCCAAGCAGCGTGGGGCCATCGCCCGGGACAATCCAGAGTGGCAGTTTGTGCACCATGCCCTCGTAGGTGACCTTGACCATGGCACTGCCCAAGACAGTGATGAGCTCTTTGGTGTATGTTCTCAGTTTCGTGTGGATGGGGCTCAGGGCTAGTCTGAATGCCTTGTTGCAACAGTCTCTCAAACATCTTTTTACTCATGATGGATTGGCTAGCGCCAGTGTCCAGTTCCATGGCTATGGGTAAGCCATTCAATTTAACGTTTAGCATTATAGGTGGACATTGTTCCACAGCTCTTGCAAACATACCCTTTGAAGCGGCATGAAAAGGCTGAATGGAAGCCTCCACAATGACAACAAGGTTTGAATTGCCTTGCATTCATCCTTTGTTGGGGACTCAGTCACCTGAGGCCTGCTGGCAGTTTCAGACTCATGGTTTCTGCCCTGTACATTTCTGCTTGCAAACACAGTTCCAGTTAATTTATGAACATTGCTAGCACTTGTGTGCTGAGAGATTTGTTTGGTGTTATCACTGGTGGACATAAACGCCTGTGCTATCACAATGGCTTTACTGAGGGTCGGTGTCTCTACAGTCAAAAGTTTTCGTAGGATGGTCTTGTGGCCAATGCCCAGTACAAAAAAAGTCTCTGAGCATTTGCTCCAGGTAGCCATCAAATTCACATTGTCCTGCAAGTCGCCTTAGCTCGGCGACGTAGCTCGCCACTTCCTGACTTCCAGATCGCTGGCACGTGCAGAACCAATACCTTGCCATCAGCACGCTCTCCCTCGGGTTAAGATGCTCCTGAACCAGTGTACACAGCTCCTCATACGACTTATCTGTGGGCTTCACCGGAGCCAGAAGTTTCTTCATGAGGCTGTAGGTTGGTGCCCCGCAGACTGAGAGAAGGGCCGCTACCCTTTTGCAGCGCTTGCTTCTCCGTCCAGCTCGTTGTCTACAAAGTACTGGTCTAGCCATTCGACATAGGCTTCCCAGTCCTCACCCTCCGAGAACTTCTCCAGGATGCCCGCAGTTTGCTGCATCTTTGCGTGGATTCGTATTCTCATTGTCAGTTATTGTGTTCCTAACACAGATGAGGCTGCACACAGGGAGGTTGAAGTAAGTGACCTCAATCTTTAATAAGACACTCCAGAGCGAGGAATAGGCCTTAGGGGCCGACTAAGATACAGTGCTCCCAAGGGATGCTGGGATCCCTTGAGACTTCAGGGGAGGAGCCCCCTGGTGGCAGAACATGGGAGTGCATGCTTTACAGATACACAACAGCCTCGATTTTAATATTCCCCTCGGAGCTGGGACGGTTAAGGGGAGATTTACTGGAATGGCAGCAGGGATGAGGGACTTCAGTCATTTGGAGAGAGGGAGGGGTCAAGAAGAGGTTTAATGCACCTCTCTCACCCCTCGTTTCCTGATCTTCTGGAAATGGTTTAATCTGCCCCATGGGACAAGTTGAGAAGGCGATTAGAAAACATAGAAACATAGAAAACAGGTGCAGGAGCAGGCCATTCGGTCCTTCGAGCCTGCACCACCATTCAATACGATCATGGCTGATCATGCACTTCAGTACCCCATTCCTGCTTTCTCTCCATACCACTTGATCCCTTTAGCCACATCTAACTCCCCATTGAATATAGCTAACGAATTGGCCTCAACAACTTTCTGTGGTAGAGAATTCCACATACTCACAACTCTGAGTGAAGTAGTTTCTCATCTCGGTTCTAAATGGCTTACCCCTTATCCTTGGACTATGACCCCTGGTTCTGGACTTCCCCAACATCGGGAACATTCTTCCTGCATCTAACCTGTCCAGTCCCATCAGAATTTTATATGCTTCTATGAGATCCCCTCTCATTCTTCTAAATTCCATTGAATATAAGCCTAGTTGATCCAGTCTTTCTTCATTTGTCAGTCCTGTCATCCCAGGAATCAATCTGGTGAACCTTCACTGTACTCCCTCAATAGCAAGAATGTCCTTCTTCAGATTAGGAGACCAAAATTGTATACAATATTCAAGGTGTGGCCTCACCAAGACCCTGTACAACTGCATTAAGACCTCCCTGCTCCTATACTCAAATCCTCTTGCTATGAAGGTCAACATGCCATTTGCCTTCTTTACTGCCTGCTGTACCTGTATGCCAACTTTCAATGACTGATGTACCATGACATCCAGGTCTCGTTGCACCTCCCCTTTTACTAATCTGTCACCATTCAGATAATAATCTGCCTTCCTGTATTTACCACCAGTGGATAACCTCACATTTATCTACATTATACCGCATCTGCCATGTATTTGCCAACTCACCTAACCTGTCCAAGTCACCCTGTAGTCTCTTAGCGTCCTCCTCACAGCTCACACTGCCACCCAGCTTAGTGTCATCTGCAAACATGGAGATATTACATTCAATTCCTTTGTCTAAATCATTAATGTATATTGTAAATAACTGGGGTCCCAGCACTGAACCTTGCAGTACCTCACTAGTCACTGCCTGCCATTCTGAAAATGACCCGTTTATTCCTACTCTTTGCTTCCTGTCCGCCAACCAGTTCTCTATCCACGTCAGTACATTACCCCCAATACCATGTGCTTTAGTTTTGCACACTAATCTCTTGTGTGGGACCTTGTCAAAAGCCTTTTGAAAGTCTAAATACACCACATCCACTGGCTCCCCCTTGTCCACTCTACTAGTTACATCCTCAAAAAATTCCAAAAGATTTGTCAAGCATGATTTCCCTATCATAAAACCATACTGACTTGGTCCGATCCTATCACTGCTTTCCAAATACACTGCTATTACATCTTTAATAATTGATTCCAACATTTTCCCCACTACCAATGTCAGGCTGACCGGTCTATAATTCCATGTTTTCTCTCTCCCTCCTTCTTTAAAAAGTGGGGTTACATGAGCTACCCTCCAGTCCATAGGAACTGATCCAGAGTCTATAGAATATTGGAAAATGACCACCAATGCATCCACCATTTCTAGGGCCACTTCCTTAAGTACTCTGGAATACAGACTATCAGGCCCTGGGGATTTATCGGCCTTCAATCCCATCAATTTTCCTAACACAATTTCCTGACTATTAAGGATTTCCTTTAGTTCCTCCTTCTCGCTAGACCCTCGGTCCCGTAGTATTTCCGGAAGGTTACTTGTGTTTTCCTTAGTAAAGACAGAAACATAGTACTTGTTCAATTGGTCTGCCATTTCTTTGTTCCCCATTATAAATTCGCCTGATTGTGACTGTAAGGGACTCACATTTGTCTTCACTAATCTTTTTCTCTTCACGTATCTGTAGAAGCTTTTGCAGTCAGTTTTTATGTTCCCTGCAAGCTTACTCTCATATTCTATTTTCCCCTTCCTAATTAAACTCTGTGTTCTCCTTTGCTGAATTCTAAGTTTCTCCCAGTCCTCAGGTTTGCTGCTTTTTCTGCCCAATTTATATGCCTCTTCCTTGGATTTAACACTATCCCCAATTTCCCTTGTAAGCCACGGTTGAGCCACCTTCTCCGTTTTATTTTTATGCCAGACAGGGATGTACAATTGTTGAAGTTCATCCATGTGATTTTTAAATGTCTGCCATTGCCTATCCACCATCAAGGCTTTAAGTATCATTTGCCAGTCTATTCTAGCCAATTCACTTTTCATGCCATCGAAGTTACCTTTCTTTAAGTTTAGGATTCTTGTCTCTGAATTAACTGTGTCACTCTCCATCTTAATGATGAATTCTACCCTATTATGGTCATTCTTCCCCAAGGGGCCTCGTACAACAAGATTGCTAATTAATCCTCTCTCATTACACAACACCCAGTCTAGGATGGCCAGCTCTCTAGTTGGTTCCTCGACATATTGGTCTAGAAAACAATCCCTTATACACTCCAGGAAATCCTCCTCCACCATATTGCTACCAGTTTGTTTAGCCCAATCTATATGTAGATTAACGTCACCCATGATAACTGCTGTACCTTTATTGCACGCATCCCTCATTTCCTGTTTGATGCCATCCCCAACCTCACTATGACTGTTTGGTGGTCTGTACACAACTCCCACTAGCGTTTTCTGCCCTTTGGTGTTCCGCAGCTGTACCCATAAAGATTCCACCTCATCCAAGCTAATGTCCTTCCTTACTATTGCGTTAATCTCCTCTTTAACCAGCAACACTACCACACCTCCTTTTCCTTTCTGTCTGTCCTTCCTGAATGTTGAATACCCCTGGATGCTGAGTTCCCAGCCTTGGTCACCCTAGAGCCATGTCTCTGTAAGCCCAATTACATCATATCCGTTAACAGCTATCTGCGCAGTTAATTCATCCACCTTATTACGAATGCTCCTCTCATTGAGACACAGAGCCTTCAGGCTTGTTTTTATAAGCACTCCTTGTGCACATATGTTTTATAAACAGAGGCAGAGAACATAAAGGAACAAAGTTATGCTCAACCTTTATAAATCATTGGTTAGACCCCAACTGAAGTATTTTGTCCGATTCTGGGCACCGCGCTTTAGGAATGATGTCAAGGCATTGGAGAGGGTGCAGAGATTGACCAGAATGGTACCAGGGAAGATGGACCAGTTACGCGGAGAGACTGGAGAAGCTGGAGTTGTTCTCCTTGGAGCAGAGGTGGTTAGTGGGGGGAAATTTAATCGAAGCGGGTAGGTGGGGTCTGTTTGATTTCCTGTTGAGAGTGGGCTCTCTCTATCCTCACTTGGTACACCTACCCTTCACCCCCTGGTCAGAGACACTTCTCTCCCCCTCCCCTTCTCTCTTCTGGAGTCTGTCTTTTTGCTATACCTTTTGTGTCTCTTCCTCACTGTTTCTCTCACTTCCCTTCCATCTCTGTCTGAACCTCTGTCTCTCTCGCATCCAGATTCTCTATCCCCTTCTCGCTCACTATCTGTCTCTCTTTCCCCTTCGCGCTCACTATCTATCTCTTTGTCCCGCTCACATATTTTTATTTTCTTTTTCTCTCTCTCTCTCTCCTCTTCTTCTCTCCCCGCCCTCCCCCCACCTCTGTCCGTCTCCCATCCCCCCCCTCTCCGTCTCTCTCCCTCTCTGCATCCACTCCCCCCCCCCCCCCCCCGCCCCTCTGTTTCTCTTGCCCCACTCCTCCGCATCTCTCTCCCTCTCCCTGCGGTTGCGACTGCGCCCACTGTCCAATATCCATGTGTGGGGTACAGGGTCAGGGCAGGGTGGGAGTCTGTAGCTCAGTTCCCGGCCCAGGGATCGGCCGACTGAAGCGCAGTAACATGCAATCAGCCTGCCGACTCCGGGTATTACCAGAGCTTTTCATCTTCCCCTTCTCACCATTTGCTCAAAAAAATCCCCACCAAAAGCAACCAGCCTGGTATTTAATTCTAACTACGTAACTGGAGACACAGCTTGAAAGCATTTGGCTGCAAGTTAAACCTGTCATTTTACACCCTGTATTTAGAATATTGTGTAAGGGAGGGGCTGGATGGCACAGTGAGACAGGCCAGGATTTCACCAGTGGAACCTGGGTTACATCCAACTCAGACTGAAGGGACCACAGTGTGTGCACTGAATGAATGGCTGGGGAGTGTTAATCCAGCACCAGTGTGGGAGACACCGTGCTAAACACACACACCGAGGTATCTGTTGGGACAGTGTAGAGGGAGCTTTACTCTGTATCTAACCCGTGCTGTACCTGCCCTGGGAGTGTTTGATGGGACAGTGTAGAGGGAGCTTTGCATTAATGGGCACATTACAACAGTGACTATGTTTCATAGGTACTTCATCAGCTGTCCCGAGGTCACGAAAGGCCCTGTATCGATGAAAATTCTTTCTTTTTTCCCCCTCACAAGAGAGGAGAACGTTGATCTTTAGAAGAATGACCTTCCCTGGTGGACCATTGCCCTGGATACAGCTTCATTTAGGTCAGAAGTGAAATTAATTTGGAGTAGTTGGTTGTGTGGGGGAGCAGGGGGGGGGGAGGAGAAGAGAACGAGGTCCCAATAAATTCTAGAGTTCTGTGGCCCCAGTAATGGACGAATTAGAAAGGAATGGTGTGAATACCCCGGACTCCAAGGGTTAAGTTACGAAGCGAGATTACACAAAGTAGGATTGTATTCCCTGGAATTTAGAAGGTTAGGGGGTAACCTGATGGAAGTTTTCAGGATATTAAGGGGAACAGATAAGGTGGAGAGAGAAACTATTTCCGCTGGTTGGGGAGTCTAGGACGAGGGGGCAGAGTCCAACAATTAGAGCCAGACCTTTCAGGAGTGAATTTCAGAAACATGTCTACACACAGAGGATGGCGGAAGTTTGGAACTCTCTTCCGCAAACGGCAATTGATGCTAGATCAATTGTTAATTTAAAATCAGAGATTGGAAGATTTTTGTTAATCAAAAGTATTAAGGAATATGGGGCAAAGGTGGGTAGATGGGAGTTAGGTCGAAGATCAGCTGTGATCTCACTGAATGGCGGAACGGGCTCGAGGGGCTGAATGGCCTCCTCCCGTTCCTACGGTCTTGAACAGAGTGTGGGCCAGTATATTTGGAGTTTAGGAGGAGCTGGAAATTTGCAGGGCTACGGAGAAAGAGCGGGGGAGTGGGACTAGCTGAGGTGCTCTTGCAGAGAGTTAGCACGGGCTCGACGAGCCGAATGGCCTCCTTCCGTGCTGTAACCGTTCTATGATTCTAGAGGAGAAGGTTGAGCATGGGTAGAGTTCTCGATAAAACAGAGGCAAGCAAGGAGGCGATGGAGGGAGGCTGGAGACGTGATCACAGACAAGACTGGTTCCTAATAATCGCAGCGCTCACCCCAGGAGTCCCTTGACAGTAGGGAAGTCCTGCTCCAACTCTACAGGGCGTTGGTGAGACCACACCTGGAGTACTGCATACAGTTTTGGTCTCCTTATTTAAAATAAGGGATATATTTGCATTGGAGGCAGTTCAGATAAGGTTCACGAGGTTGATTCCTGAGATGACGGGGTTATCGTATGAGGAAAGGTTGAGCAGGTTGGGCCTGTACTTATTGGAGTTTAGGAGAATGAGAGGAGATCTTATTGAAACGTATAAGATTCTGAGGGGGCTTGACAAGGTAGGTGCAGAGAGGATGTTTCCCCTCGTGGGGGAATCTCGAACTGGGGGCATAGTTTCAGAATAAGGGGTCGCCCATTTAAAACGGAGATGAAGAGGAATTTTTTTCTCTCAGAGGGTTGTAAATCTGTGGAATTCTCTGCCCCAGAGAGTTGTGGAGGCTGGGTCATTGCATATATTTAAGGCGGAGAGACAGAGATATTTTTGAGTTATAAGGTAATGAAGGGTTATGGGGAGCGGGCAGAGAAGTGGAGCTGAGTCCATGATCAGATCAGCCATGATCTTATTGAATGGCAGAGCCGGCTCGAGGGGCTGAATGGCCTCCTGTTGCTCCGATGTTCTTAAACAAAGCGAATGTGGGGCCGTGTATTTCAGGAAGAGCGAGGGGAGAAGGTTGAATGTGGGTCGAGTTCTCGATAAAGCAGAGACAAAAGAGGTGATTGAGGCTGGAGGTGAGAGCAGCGGACAAGGCTGGTCCCCAAGAATCGCAGCGCTCGCCCAGAGGATGCCCGCTAGCTGAAGCATACCAATACCTGATCAGCTGCCACCTCGTAGCCGTCCGGGTTCATGGAGGGCAGGATGTGGATGCGGGTGTGGTGGATGAGGTGGGTGATGCGTGGGTTCCTGCGGTTATACTCCTCGCACAGGTACTGAGCCAGCTGGATCAGCAGCTCCCGGCCAAGCACCTCGTTACCGTGCATGTTCCCGACGTACTTAAACTCCGGCTCCACTGCAAACACAGCATTCACACCATCAGCAACCTCCGGCCCGTCGTGCCTGTGACGGCTCACTGAAAGAGCCGTCCGATTAATCTTCCCTCCCCCCACCCCCCCACCCACTCCCCTGCTCTTTCCCCAGAGCACTGCACATTTCTCCCCCTTCAAGGATGTATCCAATTCCCCTTTCGAAGGTTACTGTTGAATTTGGGTGATGGATACGTGGACGGAAGCTCAGCTTTGGGTCAAATCAGACGCCAAGGTTGTGAACAGTTTGGTTCAACCTGAGACAGCAGGGGGAGGTGGGGGGTCGGGGGGGGGGGGGGGGGAGGATGCATTTGCTGTTCTAATGATAGATGCTGTTTCCCTCGGCTGGGGAGTCTAGAGCCGGGGCCACAGTCTCAGGATAAGGGGTTGGCCATTTAGGACTGGTGGGGCGGGGTGGGGGGGGGGGGGGAACAGCGGACAGAGGGGCGGGGCTGACATTAAGGGTGTCGACCTCCACAAAGAATTTGCCAATTTCAAACGTCTGCTTCCTCAAGAAGTGCAAACTTCAAGTTTCAAGAACATTTTTCCAAAGACACGAATCGCCCTCAGGATCCTGTAAACCATGCACGGATCTGCTGTCAGAAACCAGGGCTGTCCACAATCTGTCTTATTATGAGGCTAAAACTGTAATACGAAGAATGTTGTGTTTAAATCGTTGTTTTGAACCGGAGACGAATTATCTCCTCAGACTAGTTGCTGATGTTTTGGTACCCTGAGATGTTATAGCATTCTGCACTATGATACCCATTATCTGTTGTTTTCAAGTTCGGACTTCAACTTTGTTTATGTATCTTTAAGACAATTTGTTATAGAAAGACTTAGAATGGATGGAAGTTTTAGAAGTCAACATAAACAAGTTGCTACGTTGGAAAGGAGAGAACGACTCTGAAGCGAGCAGCTTTCTGGTTTGAGCTTTAGGATTGTACCCGAGAGAATTGGGACAAGAGAGATGAAATGGATTCCACAAGGCAGCATCTTTGGGGAAGTATACACAACAAGACATGTGGCCAAGATCATGAGACATCTTTAGGGTGGGCTTTGACGCGACAATCGAAACAAACTTGATACGGCATTGGATAGCAAGTGTTTAGGGAAACCTCTATAGGTCAAAAGGTCTTGTCAATATCCCATGTCAGGCCCACCATTAAAAATAGAATAAAAGTAGCGTCCTCAAGATTGTGCACACAAATGGCATGAGGGGAGAGCAAAACAGAAGTTGGACTGGTCGAGTGCTCTTTGTGCCCCATGCTTTACCGAAAGAGGCAGCAAGCCACCTGCGCCAGTCGTTTGTCCGATCGGATCGGTATCAACTACTTGTCACGGTCATATGTTTTTGCTGTATAACTAATTTGTTATATTCTGACTTAAACTCTGATTAAACACAATATACCCGCCAGATTGGTTTACAGTCGATCCCGATTGTTAAAGTGACAAGAGATAGCCTTAAACTTGGGTATTTCTAGCATGGCAATGATGGCTAGCACTCAGGATTCCGTTAACCATACCGTGGTGAGAGATAGCACGTGCCCATATCGGTGGCAATGGCTACAGAGATAGTGGATGCATTGGATGTAATCTACCAAAATTCCCTGGATATTGGAGAGGTGCTAGCGGATTGGAAAATCGCAAATGTAACGCCCCTATTTAAAAAAGGAGGCACACAGAAAGCAGGAAACTAGAGGCCAGTTAGCCCAACATCTGTTGTTGGGAAAATGCTGGAGTCTATAATTAAGGAAGCAGTAACAGAACATTTGGAAAAGCATCATTCAATCAAGCAGAGTCAGAATGGATTTATGAAAGGGAAAGCATGTTTGACAAATTTGCTGGAGTTCTTCGAGGATGTAACGAGCAGGGTGGATAAGGGGGAACTAGTGGATGTGGTGTATTTGGACTTCCAGAAGGCATTCGATAAGTTGCTGCACAAGATAAAAGCTCATGGGGTTGGGGGTAATATATTATAATTTATAGAGGATTGGCTAACTAACAGAAAACAGAGAGTCGGGATAAATGGGCCATTTTCCGATTGGCAAACAGTAACTAGTGGGGTGCCACAGGGATCGGTGCTGGGACCCCAACTATTTACAATCTATGTTAATGACTTGGATGAAGGGACCAAGTGCAATGTAGCTAAGTTTGTTGATGATACAAAGATGGGTGGGAAAGCAAATTGTGAGGAGGAAACAAAAAATCTGCAAAGGGATATAAACAGGCTAAGTGAGTGGGAAAATTTGGCAGATAGAGTATAATGTGGGAAAATGTGAGGTTATCCACTTTGGCAGAAAAAATAGAAAAACAAATTATAATTTAAATGGAGAAAAATTGCAAAGTGCTACAGTACAGAGGCACCTGGGGATCCTTGTGCATGAAACACAAAAAGTTAGTGTGCAGGTACAGCAAGTAATCAGGATGGAATGTTGGCCTTTATTGCAAGATGGATAGAGTAGAAAAGCAAAGAAGTCCTGCTACAATTGTACAGGGTATTGGTGAGGTCACACCTAAAGTATTGCATGCAGTTTTGGTCTTCGTATTTAAGGAAGGATATACTTGCATTGGAGGCTGTTCAGAGAAGGTTCACTTGGTTGATTCTGGAGATGAGAGGTTGACTTATGAGGATAGGTTGAGCAGGTTGGGCCTTTACATATTGGAGTTCAGAAGAATGAGAGGTGATCTTATCGAAACATACAAGATAATGAGGGGGCTCGATAAGGTGGATGCAGAGAGGATATTGCCACTCATAGGGGAAACTAAAACTAGGGGACATAGTCTCAGAATAGGGGGCCACCCATTTAAAACTGAGATGAGGAGGAATTTCTTCTCAGAGGGTTGTAAATCTGTGGAATTCCCTGCCCCAGAGAGCTGTGGAGTCTGGGTCACTGAGTAGATTTAAGGCGGAGATAGACAGGTTTTTGAACGATAAGCGAGTAAAGGGTTACGGGAGCAGGCTGAGGGAGCGACCCACTGTCGGAGGGGCAGTACTGAGGGAGCGACCCACCGTCAGAGGGGCAGTACTGAGGGGAGCACCTCACCGTCGGAGGGGCAGTACTGAGGGAGCGACCCACCGTCGGAGGGGCAGTACTGAGGGAGCACCTCACCGTCGGAGAGGCAGTACTGAGGGAGCACCTCACCGTCGGAGGGGCAGTACTGAGGGAGCACCTCACCGTCGGAGGGGCAGTACTGAGGGAGCACCTCACCGTCGGAGGGGCAGTACTGAGGGAGCACCTCACCGTCGGAGGGGCAGTACTGAGGGAGCACCTCACCGTCGGAGGGGCAGTACTGAGGGAGCACCTCACCGTCGGAGGGGCAGTACTGAGGGAGCACCTCACCGTCGGAGGGGCAGTACTGAGGGAGCACCTCACCGTCGGAGGGGCAGTACTGAGGGAGCACCTCACCGTCGGAGGGGCAGTACTGAGGGAGCACCTCACTGTCAGAGGTGCCGTCTTTCTGATGAGACATTAAACCGAGTACCCATCTGCTCTCTAAGGTGAATGTAAAAGATCCCGTGGCACTATTTTGAAGAACAGCAGGGGAGTTCTCCCCGGTGTCTTGGGGCCAATATTTATCCTTCAACCAACATAGCAAAAACAGATTATCTGGTCTTTATCCCATTGCTGTTTGTGGGAGCTTGCTGTGCGCAAATTGGCTGCCACATTTCAACAGTGACTACTCTTCAGAAGTACTTCATTGGCTGTAAAGCGCTTTGAGACGACCGGTGGCCGTGAAAGGCGCTATAGAAATGCAGGTCTTTGTTTTACTACTACATAATTAAACTGAATGAAAGGGCGCCAGAGTACGAGTCTGTCCGGGGTGCTGTTCTCACTGACGCCGGATCCGGGTGTATCGTCTGGTCCCGCTCCTGTTGCTTATGCTCTTGTGACACTGTCCGTCCGGTGAGGGATCGCAGCACGTCACAAATAGGAGATCATTCCAGACCTCAGGGACTGTGTACCTCGGATCCTGAGGGGAGGCGGGGAAAATGAGCTGCAGACAGGTAGGGGCTTTGTGCAGCTGTCTCTGTTGGTTGCCAGCCAAACCCGAGCAGACTGCCAAACATCAGCCAGATGTGCGCAGGATGCATTCGCAGACAGTGGGGCCCTTCTCTGTGCGAGGCTCACAAAGATTTCATTGCAGATATTCTGGACAAACGCAAACTGGAGGGAGAATGAGAGGCGTCCTGCGGCCCACTGTGGCTAGAGGGTAGCCTGGAATCCCAGGGGAACCGGGCATCCGACCAGTGAACAGTCGAGGCAGAAATTTACTGCGTTAATATAGAGAGATGTAACCCACCCTCTCCAACAACAACTTGTATTTATATAGCTCCTTTAACGTAGTGAAACATCCCAAGGCGCTTCACAGGAGTGTTATAAGACAAAACAAATAAATTGATCACCGAGCCACATAAGAAGAAATTAGGGCAGGTGACCAAAAGCTTGGTCAGAGACATATGTTTTAAGGAGCGTCTTAAAGGAGGAAAGAGAGGTAGTGAGGCGGAGAGGTTTAGGGAGTGAGTTTCAGAGCTTGGGGCCCAGGCAGCTGAAGGCACGGCCACCAATGGTTGAGCGATTACAATCAGGGATGCTCAAGAGGCCAGAATTTGAGAAGAGCAGATAACTCCGGTGGGGTGAGGGGGGAGGGCGGTTGTGAGGCTGAAGGAGATTCCAGAGGTAGGGAAGGACAAGGGCCATTGAGGGAATTGAAAATGAGGAGAATTTTGAAATCGAGGCATTGCTTAACCAGGAGCCAATGTAGGTCAGCGAGCACCAAGGGGTGATTGGTGCGAGTTAGGACACGGGCTGCCGAGTTTCGGATCGCCTTGAGTTTACGCAGGGTAGACCGTGGGAGGCCAGCCAGGGGTGTGTTGGAATAGTCAAGTCTAGAGGTAACAATGGCATGGATGAGGGCTTCAGCAGCAGATGAGCTGAGGCAAGGGTGGAGACGGGCGATGTTATGGCAGTGGAAATAGACGGTCTTGGTTATGCTGCGGATATATGGCCCTCTTCACCAAACCGCCAATGTGTAGGACACAACTCCACACTGTCTCCTTCACAAACTCACTCCTTCCCAGAACCTCAAAACTAGGGAACTCCTCACCCCATATCTACCCTTCACCCATGTAAAACGCAAGCATGGCGATTTACCTCATCTCGTTTAACCTCGATAGTGCTCTAATGGTGGAAATCTGAAACTCTCCCCCTCAGAAAGCTGTGGAGGCTGGGGCTGAATTGAATATTTCAAAACGGATAGATTTTTGTTGGGTAAGGGTATTAAGGGTTACGGAACCAAGGCGGGTAGATGGAGTTAACATACACATCAGCCATGATCTCATTGTGCATGAAACATAAAAAGTTAGCATGCAGGTACAGCAAGTAATGAGGAAGGCAAATGGAAGCCTTTATTGCAAGGGGGATAGAGTATAAAAGCAGAGAAATCTTGCTACAACTGTACAGGGTATTGGTGAGGCCACACCTGGAGTATTGTGTACAATTTTGGTCTCCGTATTTAAGGAAGGATATACTTGCATTGGAGGCTGTTCAGAGAAGGTTCACTGGGTTGATTCCGGAGATGAGTGGGTTGACTTATGAGGATAGGTTGAGCAGGTTGGGCCTTTACATATTGGAGTTCAGAAGAATGAGAGGTGATCTTATTGAAACTTAAAAGATAATGAGGGGGCTCGACAAGGTGGATGCAGAGAGAATATTTCCACTCATAGGGGAAACTAAAACTAGGGGACACAGTCTCAGAATAATGGGCTGCCCATTTAAAACTGAGATGAGGAGGATTTTCTTCTCTCAGAGGGTTGTAAATCTGTGGAATTCTCTGCCCCAGAGAGCTGTGGAGGCTGGGTCATTGAATATATTTAAGGCGGAAATAGACAGATTTTTTGAATGATAAAGGAGTCAAGGGTTATGGGGCACGGGCGGGGAAGTGGAGCTGAGTCCATGATCAGATCAGCCATAATAGCAGAATAGGCTTGAGGGGCCGAATAGCCTCCCTCCTGTTCCTACACAATGGGCTTGAGGGGTCAAATGGCCTGCATCTCATTCCTGTTTTCTGCATTTGACCCTTGAGCTCGGTTTCTCAATAACAAAATATCGATGGGCCTAATTTTGCAACCCATCGTATAAAGCAACCAAGCAGAAACTGAAACAGAGACCACCCCCACCCCCCCTCCATTGGTTTGGGAGATATTCCGATGAAATGTATCCTATGACATCCTGCTCGAGAACTAGAGTGAACCAGACCCCTTCCAGGGACGTCTATGGGTGCCCCAAAAACATCACTGGGGCACCCAATTGGGTAAAGTTCCCAGCTCTCGCACTGTATGGGATGTGGGACCTGCTGCTGGAATTAAGGAGGTCACAATCGCAATCTCCCCGAGTGCCAGCTTTCACCAGTGTTCCCACGGGGAGTCCCTGGATCAGAGGCAGACCCGACAGCGGGGGGCGGTCTGATGGAGGAGCGGGTTGAGGGGCATGGGATCTATCCCCTTCCACACTCCTTCCTCTATCCTTCCCCTTATCTACCCATTGTCCCCTCCACCACCATCCCATTCACCTTCTTTCTTTCCTCCATTACCCCCACCTCTCTCTCTCTCTCTCTCTCTCTCTCTCTCTCTCCCTCCCTCCTCCCCTCCATTGCCCTTACCCTCCTCCCCCCCACTCCCTCTCTCTCTCTCTCTCCCCATTTCCCTCCATTCCCCCTCTCATTCCTTTTCTACCCCTCCATTCTCTCGCTCTCTCTTCCCCCTCCCACCCCATTCCCTTTCTCGCTCTCCCCCCGATTCCCTTTCTTTTTCTCTCTCTCTCTCTCTCTCCCCCCCCCTCCCATCCCATTCCCTTTCTCTCCCCCCCGATTGCCTTTCTTTCTCTCTCTCTCTCTCTCTCTCTCTCTCCCTCCCACCCCATTCCCTTTCTCTCTCCCCCCATTCTCTTTCTCTCTCTCTCCCTCCCCCCATTCCCTCTCTCTCTCTCCCCCCATTCCCCCTCTCTCTCTCTCTCTTCTCTCTCTCTCTCTCTCTCTCTCTCTCCCCCCCATCTCGCTCTCTCTCTCTCTCTCCCCCATATCTCTCTCTCTCTCTCTCTCTCTCTCTCTCTCTCCCCCCCCCATCTCTCTCTCTCTCT
>NW_027250989.1:0-10000 GCF_044704955.1 Pristiophorus japonicus
CCCCTCTCCATCCCCTCTCCTCTCTCCCCTCTCCCCTCTCTCTCTCCTCCCTCCTCCTCCCCCTCTCCCTCTCTCCCTCTCTCCCCTCTCCCTCTCTCCCCTCTCCCTCTCTCCCACTCCCTCTCTCCCACTCCCTCTCTCCCCTCTCCCTCTCTCCCCTCTCCCTCTCTCTCTCCCCCCTCTCCCTCTCTCCCCTCTCCCTCTCTCTCTCTCTCCCTCTCTCCCCTCTCCCTCTCTCCCCCTCCCCCTCTCCCTCTCTCCCCTCTCCCCTCTCCCCTCTCTCCCTCTCTCTCTCTCTCTCTCTCCCCTCTCCTCTCTCCCCTCTCCCCTCTCCCTCTCTCTCTCTCTCTCTCTCTCTCTCTCCCTCTCTCCCTCTCCCTCTCTCCCCACTCCCTCTCTCCCCACTCCCTCTCCCTATCCCCCCCCCCTCTCCCCCGCCGCCCCCCCCCCAGATGAACCAGCTGGCCAAGGCTGCCGCAGCTGCCCAAACCTTCTTCGTGGCCAATCCGGAGCACAAGGAGATGAAGGAAAACCTGGAGAAGTATCGGAAGATGGAGGGGGTGAAGGCCGAGTTCTTCAGGGACCAGGAGGCCCAACCTCACTGGGTGAGAGCGCAGGGAGCGGGGGGTGGGGGAGGGTGGTGAGAGAGAGAGAGGAGGTGGGGGGGAGGGGGAGAGAGAGAGAGAGGGAGAGCAGTGTGAGAGGGAGATGGTGACGGAGGGAAAGAGAGAGGGAGGGAGGTTGAAAGAGAGGGGTGTGAGAGGGAGGGAACGGGAGCGAGTGAGTGAGAGAGGGTGGGGTGAGATGTGTGTGGGAGGGAGGGAGTGAGATAGAGGGAGTGAGATAGAGGGAGGGAGGGAGGGAAGGTGAGTGCGAGAGAGAGAGTCGGGCGGGCGATGATGCTGGCGAGGAGTTGTGATGGAGCGAACGGGTGAGGGAGGAGGAGAGAGGGAGGGAAGAGCTGAAAGGGGGAGAGGCGAAGAAAGGGGGAGAGAGAGAGAGGGGTGTAAAGTGGGAGAGACGGGTATTGAGGGAGGGGGGGGTGAGGCTGAGAGTGTGGGCGGGGGAGGGGGTGGGTGAATCAGCCCGGGTTCCTGCTCCTGATCCCTGTCCAGTGACCCCTGGGTTAGGGAGTGGGTGAATCAGCCCGGGTTCCTGCTCCTGATCCCTGTCCAGTGACCCCTGGGTTAGGGAGGGGGTGAATCAGCCCGGGTTCCTGCTCCTGATCCCTGTCCAGTGACCCCTGGGTTAGGGAGTGGGTGAATCAGCCCGGGTTCCTGCTCCTGATCCCTGTCCAGTGACCCCTGGGTTAGGGAGGGAGGTGAATCAGCCCGGGTTCCTGCTCCTGATCCCTGTCCAGTTACCCCTGGGTTAGGAGGGGGTGAATCAGCCCGGGTTCCTGCCCCTGATCCCTGTCCAGTGTCCCCTGGGTTAGGGAGTGGGTGAATCAGCCCGGGTTCCTGCTCCTGATCCCTGTCCAGTGACCCCTGGGTTAGGGAGGGGGGTGAATCAGCCCGGGTTCCTGCTCCTGATCCCTGTCCAGTGACCCCTGGGTTAGGGAGGGGGGTGAATCAGCCCGGGTTCCTGCTCCTGATCCCTGTCCAGTGACCCCTGGGTTAGGGAGGGGGGTGAATCAGCCCGGGTTCCTGCTCCTGATCCCTGTCCAGTGACCCCTGGGTTAGGGAGGGGGGGTGAATCAGCCTGGGTTCCTGCTCCTGATCACTGTCCAGTGACCCCTGGGTTAGGGAGGGGGTGAATCAGCCCGGGTTCCTGCTCCTGATCCCTGTCCAGTGACACCTGGGTTAGGGAGGGGGTGAATCAGCCTGGGTTCCTGCTCCTGATCACTGTCCAGTGACCCCTGGGTTAGGGAGGGGGTGAATCAGCCCGGGTTCCTGCTCCTGATCCCTGTCCAGTGACCCCTGGTTTAGGGAGGGGGGTGAATCAGCCGGGTTCCTGCTCCTGATCCCTGTCCAGTGACCCCTGGGTTAGGGAGGGGGGTGAATCAGCCCGGGTTCCTGCTCCTGACCCCTGTCCAGTGACCCCTGGGTTAGGGAGGGAGAGTGAATCAGCCCGGTTTCCTGCTCCTGATCCCTGTCCAGTGACCCCTGGGTTAGGGAGGGGGGTGAATCAGCCCGGGTTCCTGCTCCTGATCCCTGTCCAGTGACCCCTGGGTTAGGGAGGGAGTGAATCAGCCCGGGTTCCTGCTCCTGATCCCTGTCCAGTGACCCCTGGGTTCGGGAGGGGGTGAATCAGCCCGGGTTCCTGCTCCTGATCCCTGTCCAGTGACCCCTGGGTTAGGGAGGGTGGTGAATCAGCCCGGGTTCCTGCTCCTGATCCCTGTCCAGTGACCCCTGGGTTAGGGAGGGAGTGAATCAGCCCGGGTTCCTGCTCCTGATCCCTGTCCAGTGACCCCTGGGTTAGGGAGGGAGTGAATCAGCCCAGGTTCCTGCTCCTGATCCCTGTCCAGTGACCCCTGGGTTAGGGAGGGAGTGAATCAGCCCGGGTTCCTGCTCCTGATCCCTGTCCAGTGACCCCTGGGTTAGGGAGGGGGGTGAATCAGCCCGGGTTCCTGCTCCTGTTCCCCGTCCAGGAGGAATTGGGGGATGGAATTGGGTTTGATGACTCCCTCCCCAGTCGAACAGCCCTCCCAACTTCACAGTAACAGGGAGCAGCCCTGGGTTTTGGATGGTGGGAAGAGGTGTGATGGAACTAACTGACCTCCTCCGATCTTGCCCCCCTCGCCCGCCCCCCCCCCCACCCCCCCAGGTGGCCTACGAAGAAGCCTCGAAGCTTTACCAGGTCGAGCAGTTTCCCGAATCCATCCCGAGCCTCGAGGCCACGGTGCGGGAGTACATGACGGCACTGGCTGAGTGTCAGGCCCAGTGTGAGGGTCCCTACGAATTCAAGAACTACAGTTACCTGGAGTATCAGAGTCACCTGTACGAAGCGATCAGTGGTGAGTGAGACTGGTGGGGGGTGAGGGCGATGATCTGTGGACGTTGCACTAGACGGGGGAGAGCGGGGCGCGCGGGGGTAGGCGAGCTGAGTGAGTTCACAGCCTCCGAGCAGCGCGAGTCCGGGGTGCGTGGTGAGGCCTATAAAGGCCCAACGTATGAGGAGGCGCGAGTCCGGGGTGCGTGGTGAGGCCTATAAAGGCCCAACGTCGGAGGAGGCGCGAGTCCGGGGTGCGTGGTGAGGCCTATAAAGGCCCAACGTATGAGGAGGCGCGGGTCCGGGGTGCGTGGTGAGGCCTATAAAGGCCCAACGTCGGAGGAGGCGCGAGTCCGGGGTGCGTGGTGAGGCCTATAAAGGCCCAACGTATGAGGAGGCGCGAGTCCGGGGTGCGTGGTGAGGCCTATAAAGGCCCAACGTATGAGGAGGCGCGAGTCCGGGGTGCGTGGTGAGGCCTATAAAGGCCCAACGTATGAGGAGGCGCGGGTCCGGGGTGCGTGGTGAGGCCTATAAAGGCCCAACGTATGAGGAGGCGCGAGTCCGGGGTGCGTGGTGAGGCCTATAAAGGCCCAACGTATGAGGAGGCGCGAGTCCGGGGTGCGTGGTGAGGCCTATAAAGGCCCAACGTATGAGGAGGCGCGAGTCCGGGGTGCGTGGTGAGGCCTATAAAGGCCCAACGTATGAGGAGGCGCGAGTCCGGGGTGCGTGGTGAGGCCTATAAAGGCCCAACGTATGAGGAGGCGCGGGTCCGGGGTGCGTGGTGAGGCCTATAAAGGCCCAACGTCGGAGGAGGCACGGGTCCGGGGTGCGTGATGAGGCCTATAAAGGCCCAACGTATGAGGAGGCGCGGGTCCGGGGTGCGTGGTGAGGCCTATAAAGGCCCAACGTATGAGGAGGCGCGAGTCCGGGGTGCGTGGTGAGGCCTATAAAGGCCCAACGTATGAGGAGGCGCGAGTCCGGGGTGCGTGGTGAGGCCTATAAAGGCCCAACGTATGAGGAGGCGCGAGTCCGGGGTGCGTGGTGAGGCCTATAAAGGCCCAACGTATGAGGAGGCGCGAGTCCGGGGTGCGTGGTGAGGCCTATAAAGGCCCAACGTATGAGGAGGCGCGGGTCCGGGGTGCGTGGTGAGGCCTATAAAGGCCCAACGTCGGAGGAGGCGCGAGTCCGGGGTGCGTGGTGAGGCCTATAAAGGCCCAGCCGGTGCAGCTCCAGCCGGGAGATAAAGCAAAAAAGTAGAAAGAGATCAAACGGTGACGTCACAGCCAAAGGGGTAAGTGATTGGCTGGTGATTGGTGAGTAGCTTTTCTTTTTCTTTTTTATATCAGTAAGTAACCTGTTAACATTGTTGTCGCCAATTTAAGTGTATCTAAGGGTTAAGTCATGGCAGGAGAGCTCGGTCGGGTGTTATGCTCCTCCTGTACCATGTGGGAACTCAGGGATGACTCCAGTGTCCCTGACGACTACGTGTGCAGGAAGTGTATCCGCCTCCAGCTCCTGACGGACCGCGTTGCGGAGTTGGAGCTGAGGGTGGATTCACTCTCTGGAGCATCCACGATGCTGAGAATGACATGAGTAGCACGTGTAGTGAGTTGGTCTTACCGCAGGAGAAGGGTCCACAGCCAGATAGGGAATGGAAGACCAGCAGGAAGAGCAGTTCAAGGAAGGTAGTGCAGGGGTCCCCTGCGGTCATCCCCCTGCAAAACAGATACACCGCTTTGAGTACTGTTGGGGGGGATGACTCATCAGGGGAGGGCAGCAGCAGCCAAGTTCATGGCACCGTGGCTGGCTCTGTTGCACAGGAGGGCAGGAAAAAGAGTGGGAGAGCGATAGTGATAGGGGATTCAATTGTAAGGGGAATAGATAGGCGTTTCTGCGGCCGCAACCGAGACTCCAGGATGGTATGTTGCCTCCCTGGTGCAAGGGTCAAGGATGTCTCGGAGCGGGGTGCAGGACATTCTGAAAAGAGAGGGAGAACAGCCAGTTGTCGTGGTGCACATTGGTACCAACGACATAGGTAAAAAAGGGATGAGGTCCTACGAGACAAATTTAAGGAGCTAGGAGCTAAATTAAAAAGTAGGACCTCAAAAGTAGTAATCTCGGGATTGCTACCAGTGCCACGTGATAGTCAGAGTAGGAATCACAAGATAGCGCAGATAAATACGTGGCTTGAGCAGTGGTGCAGCAGGGAGGGATTCAAATTCCTGGGGCATTGGAACCGGTTCTGGGGGAGGTGGGACCAGTACAAACCGGACGGTCTGCACCTGGGCAGGACCGGAACCAATGTCCTAGGGGGAGTGTTTGCTAGTGCTGTTGGGGAGGAGTTAAACTAATATGGCAGGGGGATGGGAACCAATGCAGGGAGACAGAGGGAGACAAAATGGAGACAGAAGCAAAAGACAGAAAGGAGATGAGTAAAAGTGGAGGGCAGAGAAACCCAAGGCATAAAACAAAAAGGGCCACTGTACAGCAAAATTCTAAAGGGTCAAAATGTAATAAAAAGGCAAGCCTGAAAGCTCGGTGCCTCAATGCGAGGAGTATTCGGAACCCAGAAGAGGGCTCTGAGCTAGTTAGAGTGGGTGAGAGCGCAGATGAACAGAATCCCAAGAAAGAATGCAAAAGGCAGGAGGCAACAGAGCAGAGTAGCACTGGGGTAAGTGTAAACCATAAGGTGATAGGAAGGGACAATATGTATGAATATAAAGGGGCTGCAGGAGGGGTCAAAACTAAAAATCATGGTTTAAAAACTAGTATTAAAACACTTTACCTAAACGCACGCAGCATTCGAAATAAAGTAAATGAGTTGACGGCACAAATCATTACAATGGGTATGATTTGGTGGCCATTACAGAAACGTGGTTGCAGGGGGGCCAAGACTGGGAATTAAACATACAGGGGTATCTGACAATTCGGAAAGATAGACAAGAAGGGAAAGGAGGTGGGGTAGCTCTGTTAATAAAGGATGATATCAGGGCAGTTGTGAGAGATGATATTGGCTCTAATGAACAAAATGTTGAATCATTGTGGGTGGAGATTAGAGATAGTAAGGGGAAAAAGTCACTGGTGGGCGTAGTTTATAGGCCCCCAAATAATAACTTCACGGTGGGGCGGGCAATAATCAAGGGAATAATGGAGGCATGTGAAAAAGGAACGGCAGTAATCATGGGGGATTTTAACCTACATATCGATTGGTCAAATCAAATCACATGGGGTAGCCTGGAGGAGGAATTCATAGAATGCATACGGGATTGTTTCTTAGAACAGTATGTCACAGAAGCTACAAGGGAGCAAGCTATCTTAGATCTGGTCCTGTGTAATGAGACAGGAATAATAAACAATCTCCTAGTAAAAGATCCTCTCGGAATGAGTGATCACAGTATGGTTGAATTTGTAATACAGATTGAGGGTGAGGAATTTGTGTCTCAAACGAGCGTACTATGCTTAAACAAAGGGGACTACAGTGGGATGAGGGCAGAGTTGGCTAAAGTAGACTGGAAACACAGACTAAATTGAGGAACAGTGGAGGACTTTTAAGGAGCTCTTTCATAGTGCTCAACAAAAATATATTCCAGTGAAAAAGAAGGGCGGTAAGAGAAGGGATAACCAGCCGTGGATAACCAAGGAAATAAAGGAGAGTATCAAATTAAAAACCAATGCGTATAAGGTGGCCACGGTTAGTGGGAAACTAGAAGATTGGGAAAATTTTAAACGACAGCAAAGAATGACTAAGAAAGCAATAAGGAAAGGAAAGATAGATTACGAAAGTAAACTTGCGCAAAACATAAAAACAGATAGTAAAAGCTTTTACAGATATATAAAACTGAAAAGAGTGACTAAAGTAAATGTTGGTCCCTTAGAAGATGAGACGGGGGATTTAATAATGGGAAATGTGGAAATGGCTGAGACCTTAAATAATTATTTTGCTTCGGTCTTCACAGTGGAAGACACAAAAACCATGCCAAAAATTGCTGGTCACAGGAATGTGGGAAGGGAGGACCTTGAGACAATCACTATCACTAGGGAGGTAGTGCTGGACAGGCTAATGGGACTCAAGGTAGACAAGTCCCCTGGTCCTGATGAAATGCATCCCAGGGTATTAAAAGAGATGGCGGAAGTTATAGCAGATGCATTCGTTATAATCGACCAAAATTCTCTGGACTCTGGGGAGGTACCAGCGGATTGGAAAGCAGCTAATGTAACGCCTCTGTTTAAAAAAAGGGGGCAGACAAAAGGCAGGTAACTATCGGCCGGTTAGTTTAACATCTGTAGTGGGGAAAATGCTTGAAGCTATCATTAAGGAAGAAATAGCGGGACATCTAGATAGGAATAGTGCAATCAAGCAGACACAACATGGATTCATGAAAGGGAAATATGTTTAACTAATTTACTGGAATGTTTTGAGGATATAACGAGCATGGTGGATAGAGGTGTACCGATAGATGTGGTGTATTTAGATTTCCAAAAGGCATTTGATAAGGTGCCACACAAAAGGTTATTGCAGAAGATAAAGGTACGCGGAGTCAGAGGAAATATATTAGCATGGATCGAGAATTGGCTGGCTAACAGAAAGCAGAGAGTCGGGATAAATGGGTCCTTTTCGGGTTGGAAATTGGTGGTTAGTGGTGTGCCACAGGGATCGGTGCTGGGACCACAACTGTTTACAATATACATAGATGACCTGGACGAGGGGACAGAGTGTAGTGCAACAAAATTTGCAGATGACACAAAGATTAGTGGGAAAGCGGGTTGTGTAGAGGACACAGAGAGGCTGCAAAGAGATTTAGATAGGTTAAGAGAATGGGCTAAGGTTTGGCAGATGGAATACAATGTTGGAAAATGTGAGGTCATCCAACTTGGAAAAAAAATCAGTAAAAGGGAATATTATTTGAATGGGGAGAAATTACAACATGCTGCGGTGCAGAGGGACCTGGGGGTCCTTGTGCATGAAACTCTTTTAGAGTCTACCTGCAAAACATAAACATTAAACTGTGCCACCCGACCTGGGTGACACACCAGACATTTACAAGGCCCTTTTTTTCCTTTTTTTGGTTTTTTTTTTGTGTGTTTTTTTTTTTGGGCGCTAAAATCACAATTTCTCCGGTGCCCCCTATAAAAGGGAAGGGGACACTAAAAGCACCGGCAATTAAAACAAATTAAACTTTAAAACGTAAAATCAAATTAAAATTTGGTTGCCGGGCGTGATGATGCACTCCAGTCCCTCCGGTGCCCACCTCTCGCGGAAGGCCGCGAGCGTACCGGTGGACACCGCGTGCTCCATCTCCAAGGACACCCTGGACCGGATGTAAGAGCGGAAGAGAGGCAGGCAGTCAGGTTGAACGACCCCCTCGACCGCCCGCTGCCTGGACCGGCTGATGGCACCCTTGGCCGTGCCCAGGAGCAGTCCTACGAGGAGGCCTTCGGACCTACCCGCTCCCCTCCGCACAGGGTGCCCAAAGATCAGGAGAGTGGGACTGAAGTGCAGCCAGAATTTCAGGAGCAGCCCCTTCAAATAATGGAACAGGGGCTGCAACCTCGTGCACTCAATAAAAACATGGAACACGGACTCCTCCAGACCGCAGAAATTGCAGGCGGCCTGGGAGTCCGTGAACCGGCTTAAAAATTTGTTGCACGGCACTGCTCCGTGCACCACCCTCCAGGCCAAGTCCCCGATGAATAGTGGGAGGACCCCTGCGTAGAGTGCCCTCCATCGGGGACCCCCGCCTCCTCCGGACGGCAAGATGGTGCACCATGGCGTGTCCGGACGGCCGGCGAGGATGGCAAAGTTGAGGGTGTGCAGGAGCAGCCCGTACAGGAAACCCCTCCGCGCAGAACTGAAAGGCACGGAGGGGATTTCCCCGAGCCGGCTCAAGTTGTGAGGCGCCGGCCCCCGAGGGAGGTTCCGGGGTTTGGCGCCGATGAGGAATTCCGTCCGGACGGGGGTCAGTTCGGACGGGATCTCCCCACGTGCTTGAGCCTCCTCGCTGCACCTAACGGAGTCAGGGCCCAGAGCTGTTTTTAGCGACTCGATGGCATCGGCCGCGTGGCGGACGTTGGCAGAGTTTAGGCGCCGCGCCAGCGTGTCTGGCGCCATCCAGCCCGCTCCTCCGCCATCGAGCAGGTCCCTGACCCTGGTCACCTCACCAGCCACAGCCCTCTCTTCCGACCGCCACATAAAACCTCGGCCGTGGAGGTACGGATTCCCGAGCAGCGGCTCCTGCAGGACGGCCGCCACTCCAGCCGGCGGAGAGCTGCGCTTGGTGGAGACTTTGTTCCAGACCCTGATGAGTTCCCTGTAAAAGACAGGCAGCTCCCGGAGGGCGGTCCTGGCACCCCCCAAGTTCACAAACAGGAGCTGCGTGTCATAATTGAGGTCGAGCTGCTGGCGGAAGAAATACCTCGCCAGAGCACACCACCTAGGAGGGGGCTCGACATAAAGGTATCTCTGCAGGGTCTGAAGACGGAAAGTCGCGAGCTGGGCGCTGACGCACACCAACGACTGACCGCCCTCCTCAAGCGGGAGACTCAAGACCGCGGCAGAGACCCAGTGCTTCCTGTTGTTCCAGAAGAAGTCCACCAGCTTCTTCTGTATCTTGGCGACAAACGCAGGAGGAGGGGTCAAAGTGACCAGCCGGTACCACAACATTGCGGCCACCAGCTGGTTTATGACTAGCGCTCGACCCCTGTAGGACAGCACTCGGAGCAGTCCTGTCCAGCGCCCTAGGCGAGCGGCGACCTTGGCCTCCAGCTCCTGCCAGTTCGCCGGCCAGGCTCCCTCGTCGGGGCTAAGGTAGACTCCCAGATAGAGGAGATGGGTCGTGCTCCAGGCAAAAGGCCTGAGCTCCTCCGGCAGGGAGTCCACCCGCCACTGACCCACCAGGAGTCCGGAACATTTCTCGCAGTTGATCCTGGCGGAGGACGCGGCCGAGTAAATCTCCTGGCACTCACGCATCCTCCGCAGGTCAGCGGGATCCTCTACCGCGAGGAGCACGTCATCGGCGTAAGCCGAGAGGACGACCTCCACGCCCGGCCCTTGCAGAGCCAGTCCCGTCAA
>NW_027250989.1:12500-40896 GCF_044704955.1 Pristiophorus japonicus
CCGAGTCCCACTCACCCATCACCCCCTGTGCTCACTGCCCCCGTGTCCTAACTCACACCCAGTCCCGCTCACCCATCACCCCCTGTGCTCACTGTCCCCGTGTCGTAACTCGCACCGAGTCCCGCTCACCCATCACCCCCTGTGCTCACTGTCCCCGTGTCCTAACTTGCACCGAGTCCCACTCACCCATCACCCCCTGTGCTCACTGCCCAGTGTCCTAACTCGCACCGAGTCCCGCTCACCCATCGCCCCCTGTGCTCACTGCCCCCGTGTCCTAACTCGCACCGAGTCCCACTCACCCATCACCCCCTGTGCTCACTGACCCCGTGTCCTAACTCGCACCGAGTCCGACTCACCCATCACACCCTGTGCTCACTGACCCCGTGTCCTAACTCACACCCAGTCCCACTCACCCATCACCCCCTGTGCTCGCTGCCCCTGTGTCCTAACTCGCACCGAGTCCCACTCACCCATCACCCCCTGTGCTCACTGCACCCGTGTCCTAACTCGCACCGAGTCCCACTCACCCATCACCCCCTGTGCTCACTGCCCCATGTCCTAACTCGCACCGAGTCCCACTCACCCATCACCCCCTGTGCTCACTGACCCCGTGTCCTAACTCGCACCGAGTCCCACTCACCCATTCCACCCTGTGCTCGCTGACCCCGTGTCCTAACTCGCACCGAGTCCCGCTCACCCATCACCCCCTGTGCTCGCTGCCCCTGTGTCCTAACTCGCACCGAGTCCCGCTCACCCATCACCCCCTGTGCTCACTGACCCCGTGTCTTAACTCACACCCAGTCCCGCTCACCCATCACCCCCTGTGCTCACTGCCCCCGTGTCCTAACTCACACCCAGTCCCACTCACCCATCACCCCCTGTGCTCGCTGCCCCTGTGTCCTAACTCGCACCGAGTCCCACTCACCCATCACCCCCTGTGCTCACTGCCCCGTGTCCTAACTCGCACCGAGTCCCACTCACCCATCACCCGCTGTGCTCACTACCCCGTGTCCTAACTCACACCGAGTCCCACTCACCCATCACCCGCTGTGCTCACTGCCCCGTGTCCTAACTCGCACCGAGTCCCACTCACCCATCACCCACTGTGCTCGCTGACCCCGTGTCCTAACTCGCACCGAGTCCCACTCACCCATCACCCCCTGTGCCCCGTGTCCTAACTCATACCAAGTCCCACTCACCCATCACCCCCTGTGCTCGCTGACCCCGTGTCCTAACTCGCACCCAGTCCCACTCACCCATCACCCCCTGTGCTCGCTGACCCCGTGTCCTAACTCGCACCGAGTCCCGCTCACCCATCACCCCCTGTGCTCGCTGCCCCTGTGTCCTAACTCGCACCGAGTCCCACTCACCCATCACCCCCTGTGCTCGCTGCCCCGTGTCCTAACTCGCACCCAGTCCCGCTCACCCATCACCCCCTGTGCTCGCTGCCCCTGTGTCCTAACTCGCACCGAGTCCCACTCACCCATCACCCCCTGTGCTCGCTGCCCCTGTGTCCTAACTCGCACCGAGTCCCACTCACCCATCACCCCCTGTGCTCGCTGCCCCTGTGTCCTAACTCGCACCAAGTCCCGCTCACCCATCACCCCCTGTGCCCCGTGTCCTAACTCATACCAAGTCCCGCTCACCCATCACCCCCTGTGCTCGCTGACCTACATTGGCTCCCGGTTAAGCAATGCCTTGATTTCAAAATTATCATCCTTGTTTACAAATCCCTCTATGGCCCCTCGCAGCCTCTCTATCTCTGTTACCTCTTTCAGCCCCTACACCTCTCCCTATCTCTGTAACCTCCTCCAGCCCCTACTGCCCTCCCTATCTCTGTAACCTCCTCCAGCCCGACACCCCTCCCTATCTCTGTAACCTCCTCCAGCCCCTACACCCCTCCCTATCTCTGTAACCTCCTCCAGCCCTACACCCCTCCTTATCTCTGCAACCTCCTCCAGCCCCTACACCCCTCCCTATCTCTGTAACCTCCTCCAGCCCGACACCCCTCCCTATCTCTGTAACCTCCTCCAGCCCCTACTCCCCTCCCTATCTCTGTAACCTCCTCCAGCCCCGACACCCCTCCCTATCTCTGCAGCCTCCTCCAGCCCCTACACCCCTCCCTATCTCTGTAACCTCCTCCAGCCCCTACTCCCCTCCCTATCTCTGTAACCTCCTCCAGCCCCTACACCCCTCCCTATCGCTGTAACCCCCTCCAGCCTCTACACCCCTCCCTATCTCTGTAACCTCCTCCAAGCCCCTACACCCCGCAATATCTCTGTAACCCCCTCCAGCCCCACAACCCCCCGAGATGTCTGCACTCCTCTAATTCTGCCCTCTTGACCATCCCTGATTATAATCACTCCACCATCGGTGGCCGTGCCTTCTGTTGCCTGGGCCCCAAGCTCTGGAACTCCCTCCCTAAACCTCTCCACCTCTCGACCTCTCTCCTCCTTCAAGACGCTCCTTAAAACCACCTCCATGGGTCATCTGCCCTAATTTCTCCCAGAGTGATAGAGCACAGGAGGTCATTCAACCTCAACAACCACTTGCAATTATCAAGCGACTTTAGCCGAGTAATATGTTCCTAGCCGTTTCACACGGAGCCATTATAAAAAACATTATAATCAGGGATGCTCAAGAGGCCAGAATTCTCGGGGGTAATGGGGCTGGAGGAGATTACAGAGACAGGGAGGGGCGAGATTCATGGAGGGATTTAAAAGAGGGAGCAGAATTTTGAAATCGAGGCGTTGATTAATTACACCTAGGACATGGAGCGAGGCTGCCTCCTGGTGGTGAGTTACTGAATTACACCCAGGACATGGAGCGAGCTGCCTCCTGGTGGTGAGTTACTGAATTACACCCAGGGCATGGAGCGAGGCTGCCTCCTGGTGGTAAGTTACTGAATTACACCCAGGACATGGAGCGAGACTCCCTCCTGGTGGTGAGTTACTGAATTACACCCAGGACATGGAGCGAGCTGCCTCCTGGTGGTGAGTTACTGAATTACACCCAGGGCACGGAGCGAGGCTGCCTCCTGGTGCTGAGTTACTGAATTACACCCAGGGCATGGAGCGAAACTGCCTCCTGCTGGTGAGTTACTGAATTACAACCAGGACATGGAGCGAGGCTGCCTCCTGATGGTGAGTTACTGAATTACAACCAGGACATGGAGCGAAACTGCCTCCTGCTGGTGAGTTACTGAATTACAACCAGGACATGGAGCGTTGCTGCCTCTTGGTGGGGAGTTACCGAATTACACCCAGGGAATGGAGCGAAACTGCCTCCTGCTGGTGAGTTACTGAATTACAACCAGGACATGGAGCGTTGCTGCCTCCTGGTGGTGAGTTACTGAATTACACCCAGGACATGGAGGGAGGCTGCCTCCTGGTGGTGAGTTACTGAATTACACCCAGGACATGGGGCGAGGCTGCCTCCTGGTGGTGAGTTACTGAATTACACCCAGGGCATGGAGCGAGACTGCCTCCTGGTAGTGAGTTACTGAATTACACCCAGGACATGCAGCGAGGCTGCCTCCTGGTGGTGAATTACTGAATTACACCCTCAACATGAAGCGTTGCTGCCTCCTGGTGGTGAGTTACTGAATTACACCCAGGGCATAGAGCGAGACTGCCTCCTGGTGGTGAGTTATTGAATTACACCTAGGACACGGAGCGAGGCTGCCTCCTGGTGCTGAGTTACTGAATTACACCCAGGGCATGGAGCGCAGCTGCCTCCTGGTGGTGAATTACTGAATTACACCCAGAACATGAAGCGTTGCTGCCTCCTGGTGGTGAGTTACTGAATTACACCCAGGGCATGGAGCGAGACTGCCTCCTGGTGGTGAGACTGCCTCCTGGTGGTGAGTTACTGAATTACACCCAGGACATGAAGCGTTGCTGCCTCCTGGTGGTGAGTTACTGAATTACACCCAGGATATGGAGAGAGGCTGCCTCCTGGTGTTGAATTACTGAATTACACACAGGGCATGGAGCGAGGCTGCCTCCTAGTGGTGAATTACTGAATTACACCCAGGGCATGGAGCGAGACTGCCTCCTGGTGGTGAGTTACTGAATTACACCCAGGACATGGACCGAGGCTGCCTCCTGGTGTTGAATTACTGAATTACACACAGGACATGGAGCATTGCTGCCTCCTGGTGGTGAGTTACTGAATTACATCCAGGACATGGAGCAAGGCTGCCTCCTGGTGGTGAGTTACTGAATTACACCCAGGACATGGAGCGAGGCTGCCGCCTGGTGGTGAGTTACTGAATTACACCCAGGACATGAAGCGTTGCTGCCTCCTGGTGGTGAGTTACTGAATTACACCCAGGGCATGGAGCGAGACTGCCCCCTGGTGGTGTGTTACTGAATTACACCCGGGACATGGAGCGAGGCTGCCTCCTGGTAGTGAGTTACTGAATTACACCCAGGACATGAAGCGAGGCTGCCTCCTGGTGATGAGTTACTGAATTATACCCAGGACATGGAGCGAGGCTGCCTCCTGGTGGTGAGTTCGTGAATTATACCCAGGACATGGAGCGAGGCTGCCTCCTGGTGGTGAGTTACTGAATTACACCCAGGACAGTGAGCGAGGCTGCCTCCTGGTGGTGAGTTCGTGAATTACACCCAGGACATGGAGCAAGGCTGCTTCCTGGAGGTGAGTTACTGAATTACACCTGGGACATGGAGCGAGCCTGCTTCCTGGAGGTGAATTACTGAATTACACCTGGGACATGGAGCGAGGCTGCCTCCTGGTGGTGAGTTACTGAATTACACCCAGGACACGGAGCGAGGCTGCCTCCTGGTGGTGAGTTACTGAATTACACCCAGGACATGGAGCGAGGCTGCCTCCTGGTGGTGAGTTACTGAATTACACCTGGGACATGGAGCGAGCCTGCCTCCTGGTGGTGAGTTACTGAATTACACCCAGGACACGGAGCGAGGCTGCCTCCTGGTGGTGAGTTACTGAATTACACTCTGGACATGGAGCGAGGCTGCCTCCTGGTGGTGAGTTACTGAATTACACTCAGGACATGGAGCGAGGCTGCCTCCAGGTGACAATGTTACCAGAGGTGAGATGAGGAGAAAAAATACACAGCAATTTGTTGTGATTGGGAATGGGCTTCCTGAAATTGTGGTGGAAGCAGATTCAACAGCGAGTTTCAAAAGACAATTGGGAAATACTTGAAAAGGAAATAATTGCAGGTCAATGGTGCAAGAATCTAGGTGTAATACAGTAACTCACCACCAGGAGGCAGCATTAATCCAAGTTCTGGCTGTAATACAATAACTAACCCGTGCTGTACCTGCCCTGTCAGTTGTGGCTCAGTGGGCCGCCCCCTCGCCTCCAAGTCAGCAGGTTGTGGGTTTGAGACCCACTCCAGGGACTTGAACACATAAATCTAGGCTGACACTCCAGTGCAGTGCTGAGGGAGTGCTGCACTGTCGGAGGGGCATACTGAGAAAGCGCCGCACTGTCGGAGGGGCCAATACTGAGGAGCACTGCACTGTTGGAGGGGCTGTATCCCTCCATGACACTCGCTCCTCCCTATCTCTGTAACCTCCTCCAGCCTCTACACCCCTCCCTATCTCTGTAACCTCCTCCAGCCCCTACATCCCTCCCTATCTCTGTAACTTCCTCCAGCCCCTACACCCCTCCCTATCTCTGTAACCTCCTCCAGCCCCTACAGTCCTCCCTATCTCTGTTACCTCCAGCCCCTACACCCCTCCCTATCTCTGTAACCCCCTCCAGCCCCACAACCCCCCGAGATGTCTGCACTCCTCTAATTCTGCCCTCCTGACCATCCTTGATTATAATCGCTCCACCATCGGTGGCCGTGCCTTCTGTTGCCTGGGCCCCAAGCTCTGGAACTCCCTCCCTAAACCTCTCCGCCTCTCGACCTCTCTCTCCTCCTTCAAGACGTTCCTTAAAAGCGACCTCTTTGACCCAGCTTTTGGTCACCTGCCCTAATTTCTCCTTCTGTAGCTCGGTGTGAATTTTTGTTTGATAACGCTGTTGTGAAAGGCCTTTGTGCTATCTTCACAGAACACAGCACACACAGCTTCCCAACTTGTTGGCTGCTCTCTCAGCAGTACACAATACGTCCACATCCACAGTGTGGCGCTACAAACATTACAAGCTTACAGACGTTACACTTCTACCTCCTTAATGGAAATGCCATCATAACAAACACCATAAATAATTTTCATTTTTATACATATTTACAAATTTAACTTTACCACTTATTTTCTGTTTCGAAGGGGATACCTTCGCTCTCGAACAGAACCTTCCAAACATGGTGTTGATTTCACACTCATCTGAGGCTCATCCTGAGGAACATTTTCCTCCACGGAATTTCCTTGATTTTTATTTGAACTCACTCTAACTTCAGGCTCTTTGTTTTCCTGACCGGACTCAGACTTTCATTCGGATTCTCTCCTGGATTTGTTTCAAGTACATTGGATTTAGGATTTTCTACTGGTATATCAAAACTATATAAAAAGTCAGAAATAATTGAATCCTTCCCACCTTCAACTCCTTCCATGTCTGTGGGTAAAATATGATCAATATGGACAAACCTAACCTGTCCATTATCAAACATCTTTACCAAATATGTGAGAGGACCACATATCTTCACCACTCTTCCTGGTAACCACTTTAACCATTTATGGTGATGGTTCTTCACTCTCACCTTCTGGTTTAATTTCACACTTCTCTCTTTTAGTCTCCCTTTATCGTGATACTCTTTTTGTCTTAATTGTATCTCTTCTACGGACTGTGCCAAATTTGGTTTTAACAACGAGAATCTGGTTCGTGGCTGTCGTTTGAGAAACAACTCTGCTGGTGTTCTATCAGTAGTTGTATGAGGAGTATTTCGATATGTAATCAAAAAATTAGCCAATTTGTGATCCAGTGACAATTGTCGTTTCCTTGGATTTGGATCTGTTTTATGAAGGCACGTTTTACAATTTGTACAGTGCGCTCTGCTGCACCATTCGAAGCAGGATGGTATGGTGGAATCTTGGTATATTTCACACCATTTTTGCTCGTGAATTGTGCAAATTCTTCTGAACGAAATTGTGGTCCATTATCCAAAACAATTTCTTCAGGGAGGCCAAATGCAGAAAATAATTTTCGTAAAATGTCCAATGTTTTACTTGTTGTTATTTTCCACATTGGAAATACCTCAACCCACTTTGAATGGCTATCAATTACAATGAACAATTGTTGTCCTTCTAACTCAGCAAAATCAATATGTAGCCTTTGCCACACCCTGGGAGGCCATTTCCATGGCTGTAATGGTACTGGGTGATGGTTGCTTGCTTACCGATTGACATGTCGTACACTAACTCACGATGTACTCTATATCTTTATCAAGACCTGGTCACCATAAATAACTGCGTGCAAAACTCTTGGTCAAGCACATTCCCAGGAGCTGGTCATGGAGGTCTCATAATCATTTGGACCTGAATTTATTTGGTATAACCACTCTTGCACCCCACATGATACAATCTTTATCGACTGATAATTCATTCCTACGAATGAAGAATGGATGTGTATCTTTGTCTGTTACTTGGTTTGGCCATCCATTTCAATATACTCATACACTTGACATCACTGGGTCACGTTTAGTAGTTCTACCAATCTCTTCAGCTGTGACTGGCAGTTCATCAATGTATGAAAAATAGAACACCTCTTCCCTATCGGGTGTAACTTGCGATGGGGAAGGCAATCTAGACATTGCATCAGCATTACTGTGATCAGCTGATCGTCTGTATTCAATACATATGTATATGCTGACAAAATCAAAGCCCATCTCTGCATTCGGGCTGCAGCTAATGTTGGAACTGGGGACTTTGGATGGAGGATTGCTGTTAGGGGCTTATGGTCCGTAACGATGGTAAACTTACGACCATACAAGTATTTGTGAAACTTCTTGACCCCAAAAATTAATGCCAAAGCTTCCCTTTCAATTTGCGCATAATTACTCTCACTGGCACTGAAAGTGCGTGAAGCAAAAGCAATTGGTCTCTCCTCCCCACTACGTGATACATGAGAGATCACTGCCCCGACTCCATACGGAGAGGCATCACATGCTAGCTTAATCTCCTTAGATATGTCATAGTGAACTAACATGGTGCTCTCTACCAATTTGCTTTTACACTCCTTGAATGCTGTATCGCATTCTTTTGACCACTTCCAATGGACCTGTTTTTTCAAAAGTTCATTCAGTGGATGTAATACTGTAGCCAAATTTGGTAGGAACTTCCCATAATAGTTCAAAAGACCCAAAAATGATCGAAGTTCAGTGACATTCCTGGGAGTGGGTGCATTTCTAATTGCTTCCAGTTTTTCCATGGTTGGATGTAAACCATCTTTGTCTACTCTGTACCCCAAGTACTCCACTGAGTTTTTAAATAACTCACACTTACGAGCAGACACTCGTACTCTGTGCTTCTCTAGCCGTTTGAGGACTTCATTCAATATGTTATTATGAATTTGCCTATTTGGTGCTGAAATTAGTCTGTCATCCAAATAACACACTACCCCTTCAATACCTTGCAAAATCTGATTCATCACCCCTTGGAATATGGCAGGGGGCGGAAGACACTCCAAACGGCAGTTTATTAAATTGATATAGGCCTAGATGAGTGTTTATAGTCAAACATGACTTGGACTCCTCATCTAGGTCAAGCTGTAAGTAGGCAAGTAAGTAAGATCCAGTTTTGAGAAGATCTGACCACCTGTCAGTGTTGTGAACAAATCTTCTATATTCAACAATGTATTTGGGACATTAGCCTCTAGAACCTGGTTTACGGTTACTTTATAATCACCACACAATCTTTCCTTACCATCGGACTTAGATACAACAACAAGGGTGTAGCCCAATTACATCGATCTATCTTACAAATAATGTTCTCGGTCTCTAGTCTTTTGAGTTCTTGCTCAACTTTCTCCTTGAGTGCATATGGTACGGAACATGGCTTGTAGTAAACCGATCTAGCGTCCTTCTGTACCCTGACACTCACCTTGAAGCCTTGAATCGGACTGCCCATTTCGCAGAACACCTTCGGATACTGCTTGATAACCTCATCCGTTGATGAAAATCTTGCTTCCACACAGAAAATCTTACTCCAATCCAGCTTCAGTGAGCTCAACCAATTTCTTCCTAGTAAGGCAGACTTGTCTCCCTTCACTACTATTAGAGGCAAGTTCTGAAATTGATCTTTATATTTCACCGGTACAGTGATACGGCCTACTACAGGAATTTTCTCCCCCGAGTAGCCTCGCAGCTCTATCTTGGATTTCTCCAGTTGGAAATCACGCAATTTGTTGAGGTACAGCGACTCCGGTGCTACACTCACGGATGCACCCCTGTCAATTTCCATTGGTATCGTGAATCCCGCAACATCTATGTGGATTTTGATGCTTTCCGAATCGCTGTCCGTTAACCTCGTGCTCCTGATGACGTGTAACTCGTCCTGTTGTTGTTCTTCCATGTAGTTTCCATGTAGTTTCTTTGGATTTCGACTCATAGCTTTGAACACTGGTTTACCCTTCAGTCGGCATGCCTTCACAAGATGCCCAGTCTTTCTGCAGAAGAAACACTCTGCCTTCACGTATGGACAACTTTGAGCAATGTGTTGTTCCAGGCACCTATAGCACAACTTCGACGCTCTGTTAGAATTTCCAGTTTCTGAGACTTTCGGCCTTGCAATCTCAAAAGTCAAGTCATCCGTCGTCAATAACTTCCTTCTGATCGCATCATTTTTCACCCCACAAACAAAACGATCCCGTAATGCTTGGTTTTGAAAGTTTCCAAAATTACAGTGCATCGATAGCTTTTTTAATGCGACGATGTAATCAGTGATACTTTCATCAATCTTTTGGTTCCGAATCCCGAAACGATAGCTTTCAGCAATTTCTAACGGTTTGGGATTATAGTGCTGCTCCAGCTTCGTTAAAATCTCTTTAAGTGTTGTGTCCTTTGGCTCGTCAGGCACAAGCAGATTTACAAGGGTCTCGTACAATCCCGGACCTGCCGCCGATAAGAAAATCGCTTTCTTACGTTCCAACACAGCCCGGTTCTGGACTGCATTGTCTGGAACTTCGATGATGTTATTTGCAGTGAAATACATTTCTAGCCGACCCACATACGCTTTAAAACGTTCCCGGTCGTGTCTATGTTCTCCCAAATATCCGATTACACCTGCCATTTTAAACTCTAGCTGTTCACACCATGTGCTGTATTTTACCTTGGATTTTTGTAGCTTTTTTCAAAGACAGAAACTTCTGTCGGCTGGCTGAATACTTCACCAACAAAATTTAAGCTTTAAACATCTGAAAAATCCCATCCTTGTCGCCAAATGTGATATCTTCACGGAGCACAACACACACAGCTTCCGAACATGCAGGCTGCTCTCTCAGCACTCTCCGGAAAGCCTGTTCTGTTTAATGATTAACTATACAGCTGCAGTACACAATACGTCCACATTCACAGTGTGGAGCTACAAACATTACAAGCTTACAGACATTACAGCCTTGGAGCGTTTTAGCACATTGAAAGAGCTATATAAATATAAGTTGTTACTGAGTTGTTATGACCTGGAATTCTCTGCATGAAAGAAAGAAAGCCTTGCCTTTATATAGCGCCTTTCACAACCACTGGACGTTTCAAAGCTCTTTACAGCCAATGAAGTACTTTTGGAGTGTAGTCGCTGTTGTATTGTGGCAGCCAATTTGCGCACAGCAAGCTCCCACACACAGCAATGTGATAATGACCCAGATAATCTGTTTTTGTGATGTTGATTGAGGGATAAATATTGGCCCCAGGACACCGGGGATAACTCCCCCTACTCTTCTTCAAAATAGTGGCCGTGGGATCTTTTACATCCACCTGAGAGAGCAGATGGGGCCTCGGTTTAACGTCTCATCCAAAAGATGGTACCTCTGACCGTGCAGCTCTCCCTCAGTACCGCCCCTCCGACAGTGCGGCGCTCCCTCAGTACTGCCCCTCCGACAGTGTGGCACTCCCTCAGTATTGCCCCTCCGACAGTGTGGCGCTCCCTCAGTACTGCCCCTCCGACAGTGTGGCACTCCCTCAGTGCTGCCCCTCCGACATTGCGGCGCTCCCTCAGTACTGCCCCTCCGACAATGCGCCGCTCCCTCAGTACTGCCCCTCCAACAGTGTGGCACTCCCTCAGTGCTGCCCCTCCGACATTGCGGCGCTCCCTCATACTGCCCCTCCGACAGTGCAGCGCTCCCTCAGTACTGCCCCTCCGACAGTGCGCCGCTCCCTCAGTACTGCCCCTCCAACAGTATGGCACTCCCTCAGTACTGCCCCTCCGACAGTGCGGCGCTCCCTCAGTACTGCCCCTCCGACAGTGCAGCACTCCCTCAGTACTGCCCCTCCGACAGTGCGGCACTCCCTCAGTACTGCCCCTCCGACAGTGCGGCACTCCCTCAGTACTGCCCCTCCAACAGTATGGCACTCCCTCAGTACTGCCCCTCCGACAGTGCGGCGCTCCCTCAGTACTGCCCCTCCGACAGTGCGCCGCTCCCTCAGTACTGCCCCTCCGACAGTGCGGCACTCCCTCAGTACTGCCCCTCCGACAGTGCGCCGCTCCCTCAGTACTGCCCCTCCGACAGTGCGGCACTCCCTCAGTACTACCCCTCCGACAGTGCGGCTCTCCCTCAGTACTGCCCCTCCGACAGCGCAGTACGGTGCTCCCTCAGTACCGCACTGGGAGAGTTGGCCTAGATTTATGTGCTCAAGTCCCTGGAGTGGGACTCGAACTCACAACCTTCTGACTCAGAGGCGAGGGGGAGGCCCACTGAGCCACGGCTGACACTGAAAAAGAACTGGTTAAATACTTGAAGGAAAATAAATTGCTGAGTTTGCAGGGAGAAAGTGGGTTTAATGGGATCATTCTTTCAATGAGCCGGCAGGGAGCCGATGGGCCGAATGGCCTCCTCCTGTGCGATATCGTTCTGTGATTGTGTGACTGAGAGTTGCTGCGGGGGCCCGGGGGGGCTGAGTCGCTGGTCTAACTCCTGTCTCCCTCCCCAGATCACTATGTCCAGGTGCTGGGCTGTAACCAGGGCTGTGTCAACGAAGTCTCCACCAAACCCGGCCAGACAATCTCCATTGACAGCTTCCTGCCCTCTCTCTTCAACTTCCTGCAGTACGCCTATCACAAAGGTGGGTCGCTGGGGGGGGGGGGGGGGGGGGGCGGTCAGACCAGGGGTCACGGGTTGGACATGGAGGTTGAGGGTTGGACGAGAGGGTTCAGGGGTCGGTCCAGGGCAGTGGCGGTCGAGGTGTTCAGCATCGGATGAGTGGGGTGGAGGGGCCAGGGGTCGGACCAGGGGCTTGAGATCGAACGAGGATGGGGGTCAGAGGTCGAAGAGAGGCGGGGTTGGACGAGGATGGGGTCAGAGGTCGATGAGAGGCGGGGTTGGATGAGGATGGGGTCAGGGGTCGATGAGAGGCAGGGTTGGACGAGGATGAGGGTCGGGTCAATGTGGGGTTTGGACATGGGGGTCAAGGGTCGGTGAGAGGCGGGGTTGGACGAGGATGGGGTCAGGGGTCGGTGAGAAGCAGGGTTGGACGAGGATGGGGTCAGGGGTCGGTGAGAGGCGGGGTTGGACGAGGATGGGGTCAGGGGTCGGTGAGAGGCAGGGTTGGACGAGGATGGGGTCAGAGGTCGATGAGAAGCAGGGTTGGACGAGGATGGGGTCAGGGGTCGGTGAGAGGCGGGGTTGGACGAGGATGGGGTCAGGGGTCGGTGAGAGGCGGGGTTGGACGAGGATGGGGTCAGGGGTCGGTGAGAAGCAGGGTTGGACGAGGATGGGGTCAGGGGTCGGTGAGAGGTGGGGTTGGACGAGGATGGGGTCAGGGGTCGGTGAGAGGCGGGGTTGGACGAGGATGGGGTCAGGGGTCGGTGAGAGGCAGGGTTGGACGAGGATGGGGTCAGAGGTCGATGAGGGGCAGGGTTGGACGAGGATGGGGTCAGAGGTCAATGAGAGTCAGAGTTGGACGAGGATGGGGTCGGGTCGATGAGGGGCGGAGTTGGACAAGGATGGGGTCAGGGGTCGATGAGGGGCGGGGTTGGACAAGGATGGGGTCAGGGGTCGATGAGGGGCGGGGTTGGACGAGGATGGGGTCAGGGGTCGATGAGGGGCGGGGTTGGACGAGGATGGGGTCAGGGGTCGATGAGGGGCGGGGTTGGACGAGGATGGGGTCAGGGGTCGATGAGGGGCGGGGTTGGACGAGGATGGGGTCAGGGGTCGATGAGGGGCGGGGTTGGACGAGGATGGGGTCAGGGGTCGATGAGGGGCAGGGTTGGACAAGGATGGGGTCAGGCGTCGATGAGGGGCGGGGTTGGACGAGGATGGGGTCAGGGGTCGATGAGGGGCAGGTTTGGACAAGGATGGGGTCAGGCGTCGATGAGGGGCGGGGTTGGACGAGGATGGGGTCAGGGGTCGGGCTCTGCTAGCGATGTCCGTGGGGTTTTGGTCGTGTGAAGGGGCCCGGGGGGAGGGGAGGGGAGGGGAGGGGAGGGGCGTTGATCGGTGACACAGTCTCGGTCTCCCGTCACTGATTCTCCCTTTTTCACTTCCGTCCCGCGGACCCGCAGCGGGGAACTACGAGAAGGCCGTGGAAAGTTCCAGAACCTTCCTGCTCTTCCGGCCCGAGGATCGCGGCGTGCGCCAGAACCTGGCCTTTTACGAATCGAAGCTCACGGCCAATCGGGCGGCAGAGATCCTGCCCAGGGAGGTGAGACCCGTTGACTCTCGCGCGGTCCACGGTCAGGTTCGCTTTCCCCATCCCCGTCCCGCACCGTGACCCTTGACCCTTCACCTGACCGCATGGCCCGCTCCGTGACCCTTGACCCTTCGCATGGCCCGCACCGTGACCCTCGACCCTTCACCTGTCCCCTGTTCCGCATCATGACCCTTGACACTTCCCTGACCCCCCCCCCAGATGACCAAGGCTGGGAACTCAACATCCAGGGGTATTCAACATTTAGGAAGGATAGACAGAAAGGAAAAGGAGGTGGGGTAGCGTTGCTGGTTAAAGAGGAAATTAATGCAATAGTAAGGAAGGACATGAGTTTGGATGATGTGGAATCTGTATGGGTGGAGCTACGGAATACCAAAGGGCAGAAAACGCCAGTGGGAGTTGTGTACAGACCACCAAACAGTAGTAGTGAGGTTGGGGACAGCATCAAACAAGAAATTAGGGATGTGTGCAATAAAGGTACAGCAGTTACCATGGGCTACTTTAATCTACATATAGATTGGGCTAACCTAACTGGTAGCAATGTGGTGGAGGAGGATTTCCTGGAGTGTATTAGGGATGGTTTTCTGGACCAATATGTCGAGGAACCAACTAGAGGGCTGGCCATCCTAGACTGGGTGATGTGTAATGAGAAGGGAGTAATTAGCAATCTTGTTGTTTGAGGCCCCTTGGGGAAGAGTGACCATAATATGGTAGAATTCTTTATTAAGATGGAGAGTGACACAGTTAATTCGGAAACTAGGGTCCTGATCTTAAGGAAAGCTAACTTCGACGGCATGAGACGTGAATTGACTAGGACAGACTGGTGAATGATACATAAAGGGTTGACGGTGGATTGCCAATGGCAAACATTTATAGATCACATGGATGAACTTCAACAATTGTACATCCCTGTCTGGAGTAAAAATAAAACAGAGAAGGTGACTCAACCGTGGCTAACAAGGGAAATTAAGGATAGTGTTAAATCCAAGGAAGAAGTTTATAAAGTGGCCAAAAAAAGCAGCAAACCTGAGGACTGGGAGAAATTTAGAATTGAGCAGAGGAGGACAAAGGGTTTGATTAGGAGGGGGGAAATAGAGTACGAGAGGAAGCTTGCTGGGAACAGAAAAACTGACTGCAAAAGCTTCTATAAATATGTGTAGAGAAAAAGATTAGTGAAGACAAACGTAGGTCCCTTGCAGTCGGACTCAGGTGAATTTATAATGGGGAACAAAGAAATGGCAGACCAATTGAACAAATACTTTGGTTCTGTCTTCACGAAGGAAGACACAAATAATCTTCCGGATGTACTAGGGGACCGAGGGTCAAGAGAGAAGGAGGAACTGAAGGATATCCTTATTAGGCGGGAAATTGATGGGATTGAAGGCCAATAAATCCCCGGAGCCTGATTGTCTGCATCACAGAGTAGTTAAGGAAGTGGCCTTAGAAATAATGGATGCATTGGTGATCATTTTCCAACAGTCTATCAACTTGGGATCAGTTCCTATGGACTGGAGGGTAGTTAATGTATCGGCACTTTTTAAAAAAGGAGGGAGAGAGAAAACAGGGAATTATAGACCGGTTAGCCTGACATAAGTAGTGGGGAAAATGTTGGAATCAATTATTAAGGATGAAATAGCAGCACATTTGGAAAGCAGTGACAGGATCGGTCTAAGTCAGCATGGATTTATGAAAGGGAAATCATGCTTGACAAATTTTCTGGAATTTTTTGAGGAAGTAACTAGCAGAGTGGACAAGGGAGAACCAGTGGATGTGGTGTATTTGGACTTTCAAAAGGCTTTTGACAAGGTCCCACACAAGAGATTGGTGTGCAAAATTAAAGCACATGGTATTGAGGGTAATGTACTGACGTGGATTGAGAACTGGTTGGCAGACAGGAAGCAGAGAGTCGGGATAAACGGGTCCTTTTCAGAATGGCAGGCAGTGACTAGTGGAGTGCCGCAGGGCTCAGTGCTGGGACCCCAGCTCTTTACAATATACATTAATGATTTAGATGAAGTAATTGAATGTAATATCTCCAAGTTTGCAGATGACACTAAGCTGGGTGGCGGTGTGAGCTGTGAGGAGGATGTTAAGAGGCTGCAGGGTGATTTGGACAGGTTAGGTGAGTGGGCAAATGCATGGCAGATGCAGTAAAATGTGGATAAATGTGAAGTTATCCATTTTGGAGACAATAACACGAAGGCAGAATATTATCTGAATGGCGGCAGATTAAGAAAATGGGAGGTGCAATGAGACCTGGGTGTGATGGTTCATCAGTCATTGAAAGTTGGCATGCAGGTACAGCAGGCGGTGAAGAAGGCAAATGGTATGTTGGCCTTCATAGCGAGAGGATTTGAGTATAGGAGCAGGGAGGTCTTACTGCAGTTGTACAGGGTCTTGGTGAGGCCTCACCTGGTTTTGGTCTCCTAATCTGAGGAAGGACGTTCTTGCTATTGAGGGAGTACAGCGAAGGTTCACCAGACTGATTCCAGGGATGGCTGGACTGGCATATGAGGAGAGACTGGATCGACTAGGCCTTTATTCATTGGAGTTTAGAAGGATGAGAGGGGATCTCATAAAAATGTATAAGATTCTGACGGGATTGGACAGGTTAGATGCGGGTAGAATGTTCCTGATGTTGGGGAAGTCCAGAACCAGGGGTCGCAGTCTAAGGATAAGGGGTAAGCCATTTAAGACCGAGATGAGGAGAAACTTCTTCACTCAGAGAATTGTTAACCTGTGGAATTCTCTACCACAGAGAGTTGTTGAGGCCAGTTCATTGGATATATTCAAGAGGGAGTTAGATGTGGCACTTACGGCTAAAGGGATCAAGGGGTATGGAGAGAAAGCAGGAAAGGGGTACTGAGGTGGATCAGCCATGATCATATTGAATGGTGGTGCAGGCTCAAAGGGCCGAATGGCCTACTCTTGCACCTATTTTCTATGTTTCTATGCACCATGACCCTCGACCTTCACCTGACCCCCTGTCCCGCAGCGTGACCTTTCACCTGCCCTGCACCGTGACCCTTGACCCTTCCCTTGACCCCCTGTCCCGCACCGTGACCCTTCATCTGACCCCTGTCCCGCACCTTGACCCTTCCCTGACTCCCCTGTCCTGCACCGTGACCCTCAACCCTTCACCTGACCACCGTCCTGCACCGTGACCTTTCACCTGTCCCGCACCGTGATCCTTGACCCTTCACCTGCCAACCCCCCCGTCCCGCACCATGACCTTTCACCTGTCCTGCACCGTGACTCGCCCCACCCGCACCCGCCCGGCCCCGCCCTGGCCTGTCGCTGTTGACGACACGTCCCAAGACTTTTCCGGCTATTTGGTCAGGAGTTGACTCACCAAAGCCGTCGGTGCAATGTTGCTTTCTGTGCCCGCGTTACATGGAACTGCTGTTTTTTCACGTCCCTCTGTCGCTCCCCAGGACATGAAATGGTACATTGAGAATTCCCTCTTGGAGAAAGAGACGTTGTACTACGCCATGGACACTCTGGGAGTTCCCTTCAATGACCCGGTAAGATTAACCAAACCTTCGGCTCAAAGTGCCAGCCACGGCTCAGTGGGGGTCTCTCTCTCTCGCCTCTGAGTCAGAAGGTCATGGGTTTTGAACCCTGTGCTGTCGGAGGGGCAGTACTGAGGGAGCATCGCACTGTCGGAGGGGCGGTACTGAGGGAGCATCGCACTGTCGGAGGGGCGGTACTGAGGGAGCATCGCACTGTCGGAGGGGCGGTACTGAGGGAGCATCGCACTGTCGGAGGGGCGGTACTGAGGGAGCATCGCACTGTCGGAGGGGCGGTACTGAGGGAGTGCCGCACTGTCGGAGGGGCAGTACTGAGGGAGCATCGCACTGTCGGAGGGACGGTACTGAGGGAGCATCGCACTGTCGGAGGGGCGGTACTGAGGGAGCATCGCACTGTCGGAGGGGCGGTACTGAGGGAGTGCCGCACTGTCGGAGGGGCAGTACTGAGGGAGCATCGCACTGTCGGAGGGGCGGTACTGAGGGAGTGCCGCACTGTCGGAGGGGCAGTACTGAGGGAGCATCGCACTGTCGGAGGGGCAGTACTGAGGGAGCGCCGCACTGTCGGAGGGGCGGTACTGAGGGAGTGCCGCACTGTTGGAGGGGCAGTACTGAGGGAGTGCCGCACTGTTGGAGGGGCAGTACTGAGGGAGTGCCGCACTGTCGGAGGGGCGGTACTGAGGGAGTGCCGCACTGTCGGAGGGGCGGTACTGAGGGAGTGCCGCACTGTCGGAGGGGCAGTACTGAGGGAGTGCTGCACTGTCGGAGGGGCGGTACTGAGGGAGTGCCGCACTGTCGGAGGGGCGGTACTGAGGGAGTGCCGCACTGTCGGAGGGGCAGTACTAAGGGAGTGCCGCACTGTCGGAGGGGCAGTACTGAGGGAGTGCCGCACTGTCGGAGGGGCCGTCTTTCACATCATGCGTTAAACCAAGGCCCCACCTGCCCTGTCAGATGGATGTGAAACATCTCACGGTCTCTATTCAGATCAGCCATAATCTTATTAAATGGCAGAGCAGGCTTGAGGAGCTGAATGGGCCTCCTCCTGTTCCTGTGTAACAGGCTCGAGGGGCTGAATGGGCCTCCTCCTGTTCCTGTGTAACAGGCCCAAGGGGCTGAATGGGCCTCCTCCTGTTCCTGTGTAACAGGCTCGAGGGGCTGAATGGGCCTCCTCCTGTTCCTGTGTAACAGGCTCGAGGGGCTGAATGGGCCTCCTCCTGTTCCTGTGTACCAGGCTCGAGGGGCTGAATGGGCCTCTTGCTGTTCCTGTGTAACAGGCTTGAGGGGCTTACTCCCATTGCCCTTATGGTGGGAGTGCCCGATGCGGGTGATAAGTTGGTGAAAATGGTTGCTCCCGAGAGGAGACTCACTTGAAATGTTTGTTCGAAATGCTGGTAACCGGAGTGTTATCTGGGGTAGGAATCTAATCCTTTGTTATTTTTTTACCATATTCCCCATTTCCCGCCTCCCCCCCACCCCAATCACACAAGGATTCCTGGACTCCCACTGAACTGATTCCACAGTCGATTCAACAGAAACTGAAGTAAGTGTGTTTTAATCATTTCTGAAAACTCTGATCATGCACGTTCCAATTCGTTCGGGCCGAGTCTGACAGTCCAGTGAGCAGCAGTAAAGTGCTCGGCTTCATCCCCTCAGTACTGCCCCTCCGACAGTGCGGCACTCCCTCAGTACTGCCCCTCCGACAGTGCGGCATTCCCTCAGTACTGCCCCTCCGACAGTGCGGCACTCCCTCAGTACTGCCCCTCCGACAGTGCGGCACACCCTCAGTACTGCCCCTCCGACAGTGCGGCGCTCCCTCAGTACTGCCCCTCCGACAGTGCGGCACTCCCTCAGTACTGCCCCTCCGACAGTGCGGCACTCCCTCAGTACTGCCCCTCCGACAGTGCGGCACTCCCTCAGTACTGCCCCTCCGACAGTGCGCCACTCCCTCAGTACTGCCCCTCCGACAGTGCGGCTCTCCCTCAGTACTGCCCCTCCGACAGTGCGGCGCTCCCTCAGTACTGCCCCTCCGACAGTGCGGCACTCCCTCAGTACTGCCCCTCCGACAGTGCGGCTCTCCCTCAGTACTGCCCCTCCGACAGTGCGGCGCTCCCTCAGTACTGCCCCTCCGACAGTGCAGCACTCCCTCAGTACTGCCCCTCCGACAGTGCGGCGCTCCCTCAGTGCTGCCCCTCCGACAGTGCGGCACTCCCTCAGTACTGCCCCTCCGACAGTGCGGCACTCCCTCAGTGCTGCCCCTCCGACAGTGCGGCGCTCCCTCAGTGCTGCCCCTCCGACACATGCGACACTCCCTCAGTACTGCCCCTCCGACAGTGCGGCACTCCCTCAGTGCTGCCCCTCCGACAGTGCGGTGCTCCCTCAGTACTGCCCCTCCGACAGTGCGGCGCTCCCTCAGTGCTGCCCCTCCGACAGTGCGGCACTCCCTCAGTGCTGCCCCTCCGACAGTGCGGCACTCCCTCAGTGCTGCCCCTCCGACACATGCGGCGCTCCCTCAGTGCTGCCCCTCCGACAGTGCGGCCCTCCCTCAGTACTGCCCCTCCGACAGTGCGGCCCTCCCTCAGTACTGCCCCTCCGACAGTGCGGCCCTCCCTCAGTACTGCCCCTCCGACAGTGCGGCCCTCCCTCAGTACTGCCCCTCCGACAGTGCGGCCCTCCCTCAGTACTGCCCCTCCGACAGTGCGGCCCTTTCTCAGTACTGCCCCTCCGACAGTGCGGCCCTTTCTCAGTACTGCACTGGGAGTGTCAGCCAGGATTTCTGTGCTCCAGTCCCTGGAGTGGGATTCGAACCCACGACCTTCTGACTCAGGGACGAGAGTGTTGCCCACTCAGCTGTGTCTGACAGGAGGCGGATGAGCTGTGGGCGGTGGGAGTCACGGTGGAGGGGTTGCTGGGGGTGTTTATAGCACCCGCCATCTTGTGTCCTTCATATATTTCTAACCGACCTGGCAGGGCGCAGAGAGAAGTGGAGATTAAGTCTGCAACAGAGATCAAGACGGGGCAGCAAGCGGAGAACGAGACAAGTGTGGGGAACGACTGGGACATCAACATCCTGAAAGGTTTGTGTATCAACCAGACTGACTCCTCCCCCACCCTTCACCATCATCATCGGCAGTCCCTCGGAGTCGAGGAAGACTTGCTTCCACTCGAACAGTGACTGAACCGTCCAATACGAGAGCCACAGTCCCTGTCACAGGTGGGACAGACAGTGGTTGAGGGAAGGGGAGGGTGGGACTGGTTTGCCGCACGCTCCTTCCGCTGCCTGCGCTTGCTTTCTGCACGCTCTCGGCGATGAGACTCGAGGTGCTCAGCGCCCTCCCGGATGCACTTCCTCCACTTAGGGGCGGACTGGTCTTTGGGCCAGGGACTCCCAGGTGTCGGTGGGGATGTTGCACTTTATCAGGGAGGGGGTGTCCCTTGTAACGTTTCCTCTGCCCACGTGAGGACTCGTTTGCCGTGAAGGAGTTCCGAGTCGAGCGCTCGCTTTGGGAGTCTCGTGTCGGGGGCGTGCGGACAATGTGGCCCTGCCCAGCGGGGCTGGTCGAGTGTGGTCAGTGCTTCGATGCTGGGGATGTTGGCCTGGTCGAGGACGCTAACGTTGGTGCGTCTGTCCTCCCGGGGGATTGGCAGGATCTTGCAGAGACATCGTTGGTGGTGTTTCTCCAGCGACTTGAGGTGTCTACTGTACATGGTCCATGTCTCTGGGCCATACAGGAGGGCGGGTATCACTACAGCCCTGTAGACCATGAGCTTGGTGGTGGATTTGAGGGCCTGGTCTTCAAACACTCTTTTCCTCAGGCGGCCAAAGGCTGCACTGGCGCACTGGAGTGGAATCTCTCCCGCCCACCTCCCCAGGCACAGCCTCCAGACCAGGGTCCCAGGGAACAAAGAATTAATGATCCACCGACTGGCTTGGGGTGAAAGGTCACGGCTCAGACAACTTCGAACGCAAGAATTAGGAGCAGGAGTCAGCCATTCGGCCCCTCGAGCCTGCTCCGCCACTCAATACGATCATGGCTGATCCGATCATGGACACAGCTCCACTTCCCCGCCCGCTCCCCAGAACCCTTCACTCCCTTATCGCTCAAAAATCTGTCTATCTCTGTCTTAAATATATTCAATGTCCCGGCTCCCACAGCTCTCTGAGGCAGCGAATTCCACAGATTTACAACCCTCTGAGAGAAGAAATTTCTCCTCATCTCAGTTTTAAATGGGCGGCCCCTTATTCTAAGACCATGCCCCCTAGTTCTAGTCTCCCCCATCAGTGGAAACATCCTCTCTGCATCCACCTTGTCGAGCCCCCCTCATAATCTTATACGTTTCGATAAGATCACCTCTCATTCTTCTGAACTCCAATGAGTAGAGGCCCAACCTCCTCAACCTTCCCTCATAAGTCAACCCCCTCATCTCCGGAATCAACCGAGTGAACCTTCTCTGAACTGCCTCCAAAGCAAGTATATCCTTCCGTAAATATGGATACCAAAACTGCACGCAGTACTCCAGATGTGGCCTCACCAATACCCTGTACAGTTGTAGCAGGACTTCCCTGCTTTTATACTCTATCCCCCTTGCAGTAAAGGCCTGATCGAGGGGCTGAATGAGCCTCTTCCTGTTCCTGTGTAACAGGCTCGAGGGACTGAATGGGCCTCCTCCTGTTCCTGTGTAACAGGCTCGAGGGGCTGAATGGGCCTCCTCCTGTTCCTGTGTAACAGGCTCGAGGGACTGAATGGGCCTCCTCCTGTTCCTGTGTAACAGGCTCGAGGGGCTGAATGGGCCTTCTCCTGTTCCTGTGTAACCTTCCTCTGCTCTCGTTCCCCTGTAGCCTCCTCCCCTCTCCTGAGCAACCTGAAGGTGGCGATGAACTCTGACCAGTTGAATGGGTCTCGCCGAGTGTTGTTGGACGGAGTCCTGAGTCACGAGGAATGCATGGCCATCCGTAGCCTCACCAACGTAAGTGACGGGACATGGGGCGATCCCGTGGCCGATCAGGGTGCGGGGGAGGGCGGGGGCAGCACAAGGGAGCCCCAACGCACTGAGATACCCCCCGCCCCCCACACGCACAGTCGGAAATGCCTAGGCTTCATCCATGGTCTGCGCTGAGATTGCTGATACGGACCCTTCCTCTGGTTCCTATGACGACCATTGAGCCCCACCCCGCTCCCTATCCGTGACCTCAATCCCTCCACTGACCCCTGTCATACACCGTGACCCTCGACCTCATCCTAAACCGTGACCCTCGAACCTTCTCCTGACCCCTGTCCTACACCATAATCCACGACCCTTTCCCGACCCCTATACTACACTAGCCTAAGCCTCGACCCCTGTCTAACACTGTGACACTTGACCCTTCCCTGACCCCTGTCCGACACCATGACCCTCGAACCTTCCTCGACCACTGTCCTACACCGTGACCCTCGATACTTCCTTGGCCATGTCCTCCACCATGACCCTTGATCCTTCCCTTTGCCAAAACCTCCACCGTGACCCGCAACCCTTCCCTTGGCCATGTCCTCGACCTTGACCCTTCCCTTGCCCCATGCCCTCCACCGTGACCCTTGATCCTTCCCTTGGGCCATGTCCTCCACCGTGACCCTTGACCACTCCCTTGGGCCATGTCCTCAACCGTGACCCTTGACCATTCCCTTGGGCCATGCCTTCCACCATGACCCTTGACCCTTCCCTTGGCCATGTCCTCCACTGTGACCCTTGGCCATGCCCTCCACCATGACCCTTGACCCTTCCCTTGGCCATGTCCTCCACCGTGACCCTTCCCCAGGCACGGACAGTCGCTAATTCGGGGAGAATGGAGACGGGGAGCTGGAGGGCAGCTCTGGTTCCCCCAGCAACAGTAACCTTAACCTCTTGCCCCCACAGGCTGCCGCGGACGCGAGAGAGAGTTCCCGCACACACCGTTCGCCACACAACCCAAACGAACACTTGGAGGGGCTGACAATACTGAAGGCACTCAAGGTGAGAATCGCCGCAAGATCTCACATTAACTAGCGGGGGAAATCGGGGAGTGGTGGCCTATTATCAGCTGTGGCTCAGTGGGTAGTACTCTTGTCTCCCAGTCAGAAGGTTCAAGTCCCATCCAAATCTAGACTGACGCTACCAGTGCAGTGCTGAGGGAGTGCCGTACTGCGCTGTCGGAGGGGCAGGACTGAGGGAATGCCGCACTGTCGGAGGGGCAGTACTGAGGGAGTACCGCACTGTCGGAGGGGCAGTACTGAGGGAGTGCCGTACTGCGCTGTCGGAGGGGCAGTACTGAGGGAGTGCCGCACTGTCGGAGGGGCAGGACTGAGGGAATGCCGCACTGTCGGAGGGGCAGTACTGAGGGAGCACCGCACTGTCGGAGGGGCAGTACTGAGGGAGTACCGCACTGTCGGAGGGGCAGTACTGAGAGAGCGCCGCACAGTCGGAGGGGCAGTACTGAGGGAGTGCCGCACTGTCGGAGGGGCAGTACTGAGGGAGCGCTGCACTGTCGGAGGGGCAGTACTGAGGGAGCGCCGCACTGTCGGAGGGGCAGTACTGAGGGAGCGCCGCACTGTCGGAGGGGCCGTACTGAGGGAGCGCCGCACTGTCGGAGGGGCAGTACTGAGGGAGCGCCGCACTGTCGGAGGGGCCGTACTGAGGGAGCGCCGCACTGTCGGAGGGGCAGTACTGAGGGAGCGCCGCACTGTCGGAGGGGCAGTACTGAGGGAGTGCCGCACTGTCGGAGGCGCCGTCTTTCAGATGAGACATTAAACCCGAGGCCTCGTCTGCCCTCTCAGGTGGACGTAAAAGATCCCACGGCCACTATTTGGAAGAAGAGCAGAGGGGGAGTTCCGCCCGGTGCCCTGGGAGACCAATATTTATCCCTCGATCAGCATCACAGATTATCTGGGTCATTATCACATTGCTGTTTGTGGGAGCTTGCTGTGCGCAAATTGGCGTTTCCCACAATACAACAGTGACTGCACTCCCAAAAGTGCTTCCTTGGCTGTAAAGCGCTTTTGGACGTCCGGTGGTCGTGAAAGGCGCTATATAAATGTGGGTATTTCTTTGCTGTGACCTTATTCCTGACCCCTGGGCCTGTGTTGCACAGCTGGCCCGCTCTGGTGTTGTGGATCGGGACGGAGCGAGGCTGTACTACGAGGCGAGCCAGAGAACACGGAACATCGTGGAGAACTATTTCGGAGCGAAATCTCCCCTGTACCACTCGTTCTCCCACCTGATGTGCCGCACCGCGCTTGCAGGTAAGGAGCAGGAAAGGCCGAGGCTTCATCTCGGGCCTGTGTTACGTCAACTAACTTCACACCCAGTGAGGGACTGAGACAGCCCCCCAACACACACACACAGACAGCAGGAAACACCCAGGCTTCATCTCGGGCCTGTGTTACGTCAACTAACCTCACACTCAGTGAGGGACTGAGACAGCCCCCCAACACACACACACAGCAGGAAACACCCAGGCTCTTCATCTCAGGCCTGTGTTACGTCAACTAACTTCACACCCAGTGAGGGACTGAGACAGCCCCCCAACACACACACACAGCAGGAAACACCCAGGCTCCATCTCGGGCCTGTGTTACGTCAACTAACCTCACATCCAGTGAGGGACTGAGACACTCCCCACCCCCCCCCCCCCAACACACACACACATCAGGAAACACCCAGGCTTCATCTCGGGCCTGTGTTACGTCAACTAACCTCACTCCCAGTGAGGGACTGAGACACCCCCCCACCCCAACACACACACACATCAGGAAACACCCAGGCTTCATCTCGGGCCTGTGTTACATCAACTAACCTCGCATCCAGTGAGGGACTGAGACACCCCCCCCCCCCCCCCCCCCCCCCCCCCAAACACACACACACATCAGGAAACACCCAGGCTTCATCTCGGGCCTGTGTTACATCAACTAACCTCGCATCCAGTGAGGGACTGAGACACCCCCCCCCCCCCCAAACACACACACACATCAGGAAACACCCAGGCTTCATCTCGGGCCTGTGTTACATCAACTAACCTCACATCCAGTGAGGGACTGAGACACCCACCCCCCCGCCCCCCTCAACACACACACACAGAGCAGGAAACACCCAGGCTTCATCTCGGGCCTGTGTTACGTCAACTAACCTCACGCCCAGTGAGGGACTGAGACACCCACCCCCCCGCCCCCCTCAACACACACACACAGAGCAGGAAACACCCAGGCTTCATCTCGGGCCTGTGTTACGTCAACTAACCTCACGCCCAGTGAGGGACTGAGACACCCCCCTCCCCCACCCCTCAACACACACACACACACACACAGCAGGAAAAACCCAGGCTCCATCTCAGGCCTGTGTTGCATCAATGTGTAACGTAGCCAAGTTTGCTGACGACACAAAGATGGGAGGAAAAACAATGTGTGAGGAGGACACAAAAAACCTGCAAAAGGACATAGACAGGCTAAGTGAGTGGGCAAAAATTTGTCAGATGGAGTATAATGTTAGAAAGTGTGAGGTTATGCACTTTGGCAGAAAAAAATCAAAGAGCAAGTTATTATTTAAATGGAGAAAGATTGCAAAGTGCTGCAGTACAGCGGGACCTGGGGGTTACTTGTGCATGAAACACAAAAGGTTAGTATGCAGGTACAGCAAGTGATCAGGAAGGCCAATGGTATCTTGGCCTTTATTGCAAAGGGGATGGAGTATAAAAGCAGGGAAGTCTTGCTCCAGTTATACAGGGTATTGGTGAGGCCACACCTGGAGTACTGCGTGCAGTTTTGGTCTCCGTATTTAAGGCTTTGGAGGCAGTTCAGAGAAGGTTCACTTGGTTGATTCCGGAGATGAGGGGGTTGACTTATGAGAAAAGGTTGAGGAGGTTGGGCCTCTACTCATTGGATTCAGAAGAATGAGAGGTGATCTTATCGAGACGTATAAGATTATGATGGGGCTTGACAAGGTGGATGCAGAGAGGATGTTCCCACTGATGGGGGAGACTAGAACTAGGGGGCATGGTCTTAGAATAAGGGGCCGCCCATTTAAAACTGAGATGAGGAGGAATTTCTTCTCTCAGAGGGTTGTAAATCTGTGGAATTCGCTGCCTCAGAGAGCTGTGGAAGCCGGGACATTGAATATATTTAAGACAGAGATAGACAGTTCCTTAACCGATAAGGGGATAAGGGGGCGGGCAGGGAAGTGGAGCTGTGTCCATGATCGGATCAGCCATGGTCGTATTAAATGGCGGAGCAGGCTCGAGGGGCCGAATGGCCCACTCCTCCTATTTCTGATGTATGCCCTGGACTCCTCCCACCAGAGAAGATAGTTTCTCTCTGTCTTGCCTATCAACTCGTTTAATCATCTTAAACACCTCGATCAGATCACTCCTTAGTCTTGTATACTCAAGGGACTTTGTGTACAGCAGTGTCAGCGGTAGCTCAGTGGGTAGTGCTCTCGCCTCTGAGTCAGGAGGTTGTGGGTTCGAATCCTACTCCAGGGACTTGAGCACAAAATAAAATCTAGGCTGATGCTCCAGTGCAGTACTGAGGGAGTGCCGCACTGTCGGAGGGGCAGTACTGAGGGAGCGCCGCACTGTCGGAGGGGCAGTACTGAGGGAGCGCCGTACTGTCGGAGGGGCAGTACTGAGGGAATGTCGGAGGGGCAGTACTGAGGGAGCGCCGTACTGTCGGAGGGGCAGTACTGAGGGAACGCTGCACTGTCGGAGGGGCAGTACTGAGGGAGTGCCGCACTGTCGGAGGGGCAGTACTGAGGGAGCGCTGCACTGTCGGAGGTGCCGTCTTTCAGATGAGACATTAACCCGTCTGCTCTCTCGGGTGGACATAAAAGATCCCACGGCCACTATTTGGAAGAAGAGCGGGGAAGTTTGTCCTGGGGCCAATATTTATCCTTCAATCAACATCGCAGATTATCTGGGTCATTATCACATTGCTGTTTGTGGGAGCTTGCTGTGCGCAGAGAAGCTGCCAGCGTTTCCCACAATACAACAGTGACTGCACTCCAAAAAGTCCGTCATTGGCTGTGAAACGCTTTGGGACATCCAGGTGGTCATGAAAGGCGCTTTGTAAATGCACATCTTTCTATGCAACCTATCTTGTTAATTTAACCCTTTTAGTGCCAGTCCGATTCGAGTGAATCCTCCCAGCTCCCCCTCCAAGGCCGATAGACCCTCCCTGAGGTGCGGGAGCCTGGAAGTTAACGCAGTTACACCCGATGAGGTCTCCCTCGTGCTTTATCGAACGAGTATAACATCCGTCCAATCATCACAACAGCAGTGCGTGCAGTATTGACTAGATGACTCTCTCGAACTTTCCACTGTATCCCGGGCACTCTGCATCAAGTTAGCCCCGGAACCTTTCCCCCGCTCCCCAGCTATTCGCCTGTGACAGGCTGCACCATGTCGCCCCCTGCAGGTCGTCAGGATGGTCGCGAGGACCTCAGCCACCAGGTGCACGCAGATAATTGCCTGCTGGACCCCGAGGCGATTGACTGCTGGAGGGAGGCCGCAACCAATACAGCCCGAGACTTCAGGTACAGGGCAGCTGACCTGCCCCGCTCTCCTTCCCACCCCTCCGTCACTGAACCCCTCCATCTCTCCCTCCCTCTCTCCTTCACCCTCTCCCCTGGCCCCTCTCTCTCTCCCCTGGCCCCTCTCTCTCTCCCCTGGCCCCTCTCTCTCCCCTGGCCCCACTCTCTCCCCGCCCCCTCTCTCTCCCTGCCCCCTCTCTCTCCCTCTCTCTCTCTCCCTCTCTCTCCCCCTCTCTCTCTCTCCCCCTCCCTCTCTCTCTCCCCCTCCCTCTCTCTCTCCCCTTCCCTCCCTCTCTCTCTCCCCCTCTCTCTCTCTCTCCCCCTCTCTCTCTCTCTCCCTCTCTCTCTCCCCCCTCCCTCTCTCCCCCTCCCTCTCTTTCCCTCTCCCCCCTCTCTCTCCCCCTCCCTCTCTCTCTCCCTGCCCCTCACTCTCTCTCCCTCCCTCCCTCCCTCCCTCTCCCCCTCTCTCTCTCCCCCTCCCCCTCTCTCCCCCCCTCCCACCCTCTCTCCCCCATCCCTCTCTCTCTCTCCCCCTCCCTCTCTCTCCCTC